>NW_017307934.1:261090-273677 GCF_000935625.1 Nanorana parkeri | reverse complement strand
TTATTTCCTATTTTGCATTGCAGTTGGTGAATGAGTAGGGGTAACCCCCCTTTCCTGCTCTCCCAGGCTGCTGCTTAGATCAAGGATCTGGTAAGGGGTTTTAGGGGGGAACCCCACACATACTTTTTTTGTTTTTAGCATGGGGGGGGGGGGGGGGGTCCCCCGCGGTTTTTTTTTTTTAAGATAGAGAGTGTAATATTCTGGGATCCCACGCTGTTTATTTTTTTTAAGATAGAGAGTGTAATATTACTTTAAGTCTATATAATCACGGCCCCTGTTAGCATGTTATAATTCATTTTGTTTAATTCTTACCCCTTACAGATCTCCTCTTTTCATTAGCGGTAGTCTGTACGAATTGTCGTTCACATTTCTTGTTTGTTTCGTTCATTTCATTGCAGCAAAGTGACATTGACAAATTATAAAAAAAAATTTAAATGTCACTTTGCTGCAAAATTCGTCCATAAACAAAAATTCGTACAGACTACCGCTAATTGTGTCTGAAATTTCGTTTTCAGAAATTCGGATTCATTTTCATTCATCATTTTTGTTAATCGGAAATTCGGATACATCCGAATCTCCGAATAACGAAAATTTGTCAGATAAACAATTTTTTCCGAAACAAATCTCACATGTCTAGTGGTGAAGAAGAATTATTACGGAGGACGATACCATATTGGAGGTGGGTATTGCAGCATGAGCTGCTGGAGGATTATTTCTATTATATATACTACTTTAATGTACCATTTTATTATATACTATGTAAAATATACAATTTTTTTTATTGAGCCCAGAGTTGGACTTTAAGGGGCTGATTTTTAAATCTTCAGACCAGCGTATGGGCGAATGCCTTTCACATGCCATTACCAACTGCTGAGGAGCATAGGAATTAATATGCTCCTTAGCACCATCTAGTGGTGGTAGCGCCATGCAAATTGCATTTGGCCAGCTATACGCTGGGCAGAAGATTTGTAAATTCGCTCCTGAGAGTTATAGTTAAGTGTTAATGTTACAGGTAGTTGGTTAGGGAGCCAGGTTAAGTGCTCATATTTATGTGACAGGGTTAGGTTAAGGGTTAAGTGTCACTAACCACTACCACTTAACAGTTAGGTTAAGTGGTAGTGGTTAAATATCAGTGTTAGGTTAAGGGTTAGAGTCAGGTTAAGTGATAGTGGTTAAGTGTCAGGGTTAGATTAAGGCGTAAGGGTTAGAGCGAGGTTAAGTGGCAGTGTTTAAATATCAGGGTTAGGTTAAGGGTTAGAGTCAGGTTAAGTGCTAGTATTTAAGTGTCAGGGTTAGGTTAAGGGTTAAAGGTTACAGTTAGATTAAGTGGTAGTGATTAAATGTCAGGGTTATCTTAAGGATTAGAGTCAGGTTGAATAGTAGTGTTTCAATGTCCGTGTTGGTTTGAGGATTCGAGTCAGGTTAAGTGTCAGGGTTAGGTTAAGGGTTCGAGTCAGGTTCAGTGGTAATGGTCTGGGTTAGGTTAAGGATTAGAGTCAGGTTAAATGGTAGTGTTTCAATGTCCGTGTTGGTTTAAGGATTCAAGTCAGGTTAAGTGGTAGTGGTTAAGTGTCAGGGTTAGGTTAAGGGTTCGAGTCAGGCTCAGTGGTAGTATTTAAGTGTCAGGGTTAGGTTAAGGGTTAGAGTCAGGTTAAGTGGCAGTGGTTTAATGTCAGGGTTAGGTTAAGGGTTAGAGTCAGGGTCAGTGCTAGTATTTAAGTGTCAGGGTTAGGTTAAGGGTTAAAGGTTACAGTGAGGTTAAGTGGTAGTGATTAAATGTCAGGGTTATCTTAAGGATTAAAGTCGGGTTAAATAGTAGTGTTTCAATGTCCAGGTTGGTTTAAGGATTCGAGTCAGGTTAAGTGGTAGTGGTTAAGTGCCAGGGTTAGGTTAAGGGTTAGAGTAAGGTTAAGTGGTAGTGGTTAAGTGTTAGGTTAAGTTAAGAAGTTCAAGTCAGGTTAAGTGGTAGTGGTTAAATGTCAGGGTTAGGTTAAGGGTTAGAGTCAGGTTCAGTGGTATTGGTCAGGGTTAGGGTAAGGGCAGGGGCGTATCTGCCGCGAGGCAAACAAGGCGTTTGCCTGGAGCGGCAGATTCCCTGAGAGCGGCACTTGCTGTGGTTCTCTCCCCTTGATAAATGTTATTTATCAAGGGGAGAGAACCGGAGGCTATCGTAGCGGCGGGGACGAGGACGGCCGGCGGGGATGAGGACGGCGGGTTGCGGCGGTGTCCAGCAGGCAGCGGCTTCTTAATCTTCTTAATGCCGGGTGCCGGGTGAGTGATCGTCGGAGGGGGTTGTCGATGGAGGCTTGTGCTGATGGGGAGGCGGGTGTGCTGTGATGGTGTGACGATCGGCCGTCAGTACGGAGGGGGGGTGAGGGGGGGCGGCGTTGCTGTTTTGCCTAGGGCAGCAGCATTTGTAAATACACCGATGGGTAAGGGTTAGAGTCAGGTTAAGTGGTAGTGATTAAATGTTGGGTTAGATTATCTACCGCGATAATCTAACCCAACATTTAACCCATGAATCTAACCCTAAGGTTATATTCACGGTAAGTGGTAGTATTTAAGTGTCAAGATTAGGTTAAGAGTTAGGCGTTAAAATCAATTATTGAACAGTGAGCGATTGCATTGATATACAGCAGCTACTAGTAAGAGAATCTTTAAATTGATGTATGTTATACAGTGATGGAAATACTGCTCAAGAAGTACATCAAACGATTAACCTAAATTATTATCCATTTTTTTAACATAGACAACAGAATAGAAGGTAAAACTGATATCTGAAGACACACTGTAGTTTGTTTTTTTTTGCAGGTCCTGCAGGTCCTCACTGAGCATGTTTCCACAATAGCCAGATAGATTGTGACTTTTTCATTACTTTTTCACGACTGGGTGGGGGCTCATGAAAAAGTCACGATCTATCTGTCAGCCAGAGGCTTTATTGATTGGCTGTTAGCCTTTACTTAATTCAATGTGAAGGAGGAGGAGGTTAGGCTCTGAGGAAGGGGGTGTGGACCCGGAAACGCATCAACCTAGGCATACTGTGCTGGCACACAGGAACTACCATCTGTGCAGCTCTCATATGCTGTGTTGTGCTTTTTGCTAAAATAAGGATCAACCTTTGATTTTGAAGGCTCATTGCCATCTACTCTTTTGTGAGTATTATTCTACTTTTGCCGCTTGTCTAATAAAAATGTATCTACACTAGGGATGATGACAATATGGAACAAAAGAGAGCGCATTGCATTGGTTCTGATGAAGGGGGAGTGCCCCAGAAACGCGTAAACCATTTATCAATACAGGGATCGAGGTTACTGGAGTTTTACATCGCTCCAGATTCTCCCTGCCAGGGGTTCCGTCCTCTCACCTTATTCTACTGTTGTAAGCACAGCCTTAGAACTGCGTGTTTTTACTATTAAATAACATGTTTACACTATGGAGGCGCTCTCTTTTGTTCCTTTTCCCATAGACTGGTGGTTCATCTATTCTGTGGGAGCTGCCTCCATCGTGTTTGCTGTATTTTTACTGCTGGGCTCTTTTTGGATTTGAAGGCGCCGGTATTGTTTTGCAATGATGACAATATATTATACTGTGATCGCAGAGTCCTGTGTTTAGTTAGCAGCTTAGTTTTCCGGTTTGAGTGATACTGGGTGGGAATGCTGATGACATTTTGCAGCTGAAAAAAAGAAGAATTGCAGAGGACATCTTCAGATGGAGGTGAGCTTTTCAACTGTTTTTGTTTTTTTAACAGCACTTAGGGAGAATTTAAAAGAAGAAAAATCAGTTGGGCTTTAAATGACAAGGAAACGTATGTAGCAATTATATGTCACCCTTTAAGGAAACATACAGTATGCTCCTTTCTGAAACTTTCTGCGCATCGGTAAACATGTACAAAGTGTCAGGGAGGTAGCTGTGTAGACAGGTTTATTCAGAGAGGTATTGCAATGTGCACTGATAATTATGAAGCGCGGTGGTGTCACAATATCCGGAAATCCGTGCCGGATTTTCGATATGCTCCCTGTTTCTGGGCTGTCAGCCTATGGTGTCTCACAAGGCTGCAGCCAATCTGCTCTCCTTCTCCCCTATTTAGGAGTTCCTCATTTGTTGCTCTTGGTGCGAGCAACAAGTCTTATGCCTTGTTCCGTACCCCTTCTGTCTCTGACTAACCCTGGGATCTTATTCCCTGCGCTTGCTATTGCGCTTGCTATTGGATCCCTGCGCCTTTGGCTTCCCTGTACCAGCTAGTATCCCTTTTTGGCGTTATCCCCTGCTTTTGCTCCTTAATTGCCTTCACCTGTGCGCCTCTCCATACTGCCTTCTTTGCCTTACTTCTACTGTGTTTTCCCTCTACAGTCTTTGTCTGTTTGCTGCCTCCTATTTACTGCTTGTTGTACTTCTACTCCGTCACTTACCTTCCAGTGTATCTTCCTTTGCTTTGCTGTCACCCCTTTATTTCTGTGCTCCTCTCTAACCTGGTGGCTGTGTTGGATTCATCCTTGTCTGCACACCCCCTGTGTGCATACATCCCTTTTGTGCTTCTTTGTGTACTTTTCTCTCTGTTATCCTGCTTCTTTGTATGCATGTGCAACGCACATCTCGTTTACTTTTGTACGTTGCACCTTCCTGCTCCTAGGTGTGCCTCTAAGCCGCTTACCCTTCCCTAGTGTCCTTGCTTATCTATTCTCTTCAGTATACTCTGCTGTTCTGCTGTGCGTTTGCACTTTTGCTTGAGACTTTCTCTCTCTCTCCCTCTTCCTGTCTTCCTCCTCTTGGTTACAAGTTTCTTCCCTACCTGTTTGTATCCAGTTCCCCGCTGCATGAACTAGTCCCTTGCGTCTGTGTGGGTGCGCTAGAGGGCCGCAACCTGGAAGGTGTCCAGCAGCCAATCATCCTCACCACTAGAGGCTCTGTCGAATACCTGGCCCTTCTTAGATTCTGCGCCTCTAGTGCGTCCTCAGAACGCACAGATCATTCGTTCCTCTCTCCCTGTGACCTACATCCCCGATATCCCGCCTCTTTGTGACTCCTACCAACTCCGCAAACACAGGAGCTCATGTGCCCTGGTCCCTAGACCGTGACAGGTGGTCCATAGCAATCAATCAGATTTCATTTTACTTTAGCCAGATCAGTTAAGAGATAATTATGCGCTTTGCATACTGAAGCGCACTGAAAACACGTGAGCGATCAGTTTAATTTGCTAGGAAATCTCAATGGCCTAGATGAATATTATTATTATTAGTAGTAGTGATAATAATAATAATTTTAATTAATACATATCAGCCCTCCCTTAAAGCCTCTTTTACACTAATATTACCAGAAACCAATACATAGGCCCTCACACATATCCTCCCTTTAAGGATTACATTAGCACTCCTTGTAACCCTTGCCTTACCTGTAACTCTAACAACAACTCCTCATCTGTAACTCTAACCCCTCACACTAACCATGCATGTAACCCTAACTCTAACCCCTCACACTATCATTGCATGTAACCCTAACGCTAGTCCCTCACACTATCATTGCATGCAACCGTAACACTAATCTTGCCAACACTAATCTTGTAACACTAATCTTTCACAATAACTATTCCTGTATTGGAGGTGATGCAGTGTCCCAACATGACACCCTCGCAAGACATTTACTTAATCCTTTGTTAAATAAATGTAACTGGTTGTTTGCATACTCGCCTCCTCTGCAGCAGGATCCTTTGTACCAATGACTAGCGTTCCTGCATCTAGAGATACTGGTACCAAAGTCCCGGTGCTGGAGACTGCTTTGGCAATTGATGAGTGGCTAGTAATACTGTAAGTGGATCCTACTTATGACCTAGATCAGGATCAACCAAAGCAATTATATTTCCATTACACACCACCAATTATCCAATTGGAACAAGTAAGTTAGCCACCAATAGACATTTGCCCAAATCTCCGATGTGGCATCAAATGGCCATATGGGTGCTCTATCTCATTTGGACTGGACTAAGTGCAATGGACCTCCAGATGTCACAATGTGTCCTAGGAGTCAGAGAACACGAGCCTCCACCTGTGGCTTCTCTCTCGGGTGTTACTCTTCCCGTCACATTTCCTTTCATCCTCCTTCGTTTATAAGGAACATGGGAGAACCAGCAGCTGTCAGAACATATAAACTATTTGCCAATGTTTTGCAGGGAGAACATGCTTGTTAGTGTCTACGTCCTCTGACTTTCAAGAAACAAACAAACCAAATCTTTAGATGTTGCAAGGCATTACTGAGCATTTTCCAGAACTAACAATGGGAGGGTGTGAGCAAGGTCTGACACTACAGCTGAGTGGGTGAGGTCTGGCACCAAAGGTGTATGAGGGGGGGTCTGACACCGGAGGTGTGTAGGTGAAGTCTTACACTAAAGGTGAGTGGGTGAGATCTGGCACCAAAGGTGTTTGGGTGAGGTTTGACATAGGCATTGTGTGGGTGAGGTCTGACACTGGAGGTGTATGGGTGGGGTCTGACATTGGCGAAGTGTGGGTGAGATCTAACACGAGAGATGTGCAGGTGAGGTCTAACACTAAAGGTGAGTGGGTGAGGTCTGACACTAGAGGTGTGTGGTGAGGTCTGAAATTGGCAATGTGCGAGTGAGGTCTGAAATTGGCGATGTGCGAGTAAGGTCTGAAATTGGCGATGTGCGAGTGAGGTCTAACATTGGAGATGTGTAGGTGAGGTCTAACACTATAGGTAAGTGGGTGAGGTAACACAGGAGATGTGTAGGTGAGGTCTGACAATAAAGGTTAGTGGATGAGGTCTAACACTGGAGAGGTGTAGGTGAGGTCTAACACTGGAGGTGTATAGGTAAAGTCTGACACTAAATGTAAGTGGGTAAGGTCTAACACTGGAGATGTATAGGTGAGGTCTAACACTACAGGTAAGTGGGTGAGGTCTGACACGGGAGATGTGTAGGTGAGGTCTAACACTGAAGATGTATAGGTGAGGTCTAACACTAAAGGTAAGTGGGTGAGGTCTAACACTGGAGATGTGTAGGTGAGGTCTAACACTGGAGATCTATAGGTGAGGTCTGACACTAAAGGTAAGTGCGTGAGGTCTAACACTGGAGATGTATAGGTGAGGTCTGACACTAAAGGTAAGTGGGTGAGGTCTAACAATGGAGGAGGAGCTTTATTTCAGGTTGGCTATAGTATGATTTAAGTGGTAGGATTGGAAAGACCTTAGATATAACTACATATATTTTCCATAGAGCTAGCATAAATACCTGCATCTACAGTATGTTGGCATTAGCCTCCTGTAATCAAAGCTCGGACTGGGGAAAGGAGGGGAGAAACTTTGACTCAATTAGGACTCCATCGCTTTGAACAGTATTTTTTACTATGAACATGCAAAGAGGATGAAAGTGCACATGGATGACATCATAAGTTACTACTGCTCCTCTATTGTCCGCTCCCCCACTGGGGGAGAGGGAATCTGGGCCAGGGTTTTATTGCATAAATTCCATGTAGTGTGCAGGGAGGTCCTGGCTGTTCTGCCTTGCAGGGGTACCCTTGAGCACAAAGCTGGCAGAAATGTAACGCAAAGCTTTCAGCCAGCAATAGTGCTCACGCTGAAGTGGAAACATACTGTATAATATAAGAGAATAGTCTTCCTTGGAGAAATGTGACTGTTGCTATTCTATCCAAAACAATGTAAGAATACAGTATAATAACAATTATAAGAATACAATACAGGCCGAAATCATTCGTTTTGGGGGGGGGGTTTGCACTTTTCAAATAGATATGAAAAAAAGTAACAGACCAAAAGGGAGCAAATAGGAGACGTTTATTGATCGGATTTACATACCCTTTAATATTAAACATAATCGTGCATGTTGCAGACGCCTACTATGATTCTGCAAGTACAAAATATGCATTTTCATGAAGCTGAACACATTCTGTGAGCAGATAATCCAAGCTTCTCAGGCACATTGTAATATTCATATCAGAACAGTCATTCAGTACTGTAGTATGAAGCTGGAGTCAATCATACTCAGGCAGTGACTGCCCCCTAGAGGCAGAAATTCAACCAGATGAGAGAGCCGATAGCTTACTTTGCTGCAGAGCCGGGATACGAAGTAGCGAGGCCTTGATACCGATTAACATAACATATGCTTCTTGATTAGAGGACATGGCGGCAAGGCAGGAACCAAATACAACATGACCGATAAGGATCCATATATATTCCTGGGCATAGGAGACAGTTCAAACATACTAAAATTGGGTAACCATTCCCTAGTAGAGAATACAGTCATTCTATAGCCAAAGCCTATTTATTTATTTTATTTATGTATTATTTATTTTATTCATTTATTTATGTATTTTATGTATTTATTTATTTACCTTCTGTCCAGTTGTATTGCTGTCTGTGTCCATGTTGGGGAGGTCCACCCCTTTATTTGCTCTGGTGATCATTGTCACCGGGAAGTGAGGGCAAATTCAACATTTTAGAGTTGTCTCCAGTACAAGAAGGGACATCTTCCAATGGGGCACCTGTTCAAGAGACAACTGAATAGGAAGAGAATGTTCCTAACTTTGGGAGATTTCCTCTAACTTCCTATTGTGCCACTTGGACAGGAAGCAAATTTCACCAATGGTACACAGGTAGCAAAAAACTAAATTACATCAGCAGGGGTTTTAACTCTTTTGTGATCTATCCAAAACCCCAAAAACTATATTGGCTTTAGATTCATGTTTATTACTAAGAGTTATGTTAACTTCTGTGAATCTGGTCACCCATTAATTAAAGGAGTAAAAAACAGTGATATAATATGATGCCATGTATGATACCATCTGACACAACCAGAAATGTCAATATGGATAGACTGACCCTTTAAGAATGAAAAAAAAATGTGTAGGGTCCTACTGTAATCACTGTAAGGTGCACCAAGAAAGGGATAAGTATAGCAATAAATACCAATTCTTTATTTTTATTTTTTACTTGTACTGGAGGATAATAAAACTTCGACACCCCTTCAGAACATCCCTCAGATTCTTTGGTTGGCTGTGTAAATTCTGTAAACACCCCCTCCCGGGAACAAAAAAGATGGCTGCATTTGCAGCTCTGAGCTCTTTTTTACCATCGAAACTAAGAGATGCTAATTGGGGGGGGGGGGAACTGGCTTCTAAGCCAATCAGAATCGAACAGCCTAACAGCCGGCTCACAGCTGATTGGCTGGGAAGCCGGTTCCCTAGTCAATCAGCACAGATCCAGCTTTCTGGGCAATCAGGAAGCCAGGTGGCAAGTAATGACCCACATCCCGGCACCATGCTGAATGGCTGGAAAGTCATTTTCCCAGCCAATTAGCATGGAACCAACCGTTCAAGGAAGGTATCGGAGCATTTGGGCGAGTACACGTACTTGTATCGGCACTGATACCGATACTGGGGCATCCCTAATTTCAATGATTGTGCATGTCATTTCTCAGGGGCAGAGTTTCTAATGGTGACCGTGCTCATGCAATGGCTACTTGTAGTCTCTATGTTAGCCTTTCTCATCATGTTTTTGATAATGTAAATAAAATAATTTTCTAGCAGGGGTTCCCTGAAATTTGAAAAATATTTTAAGGGTTCCGCCAGGTTTTATTTTGATGGTATGGTATTACATTACCATGTTAAAGCTTATATGAGGTTTTAGTGATTGGGATCACATACACTTTATGCACTCTGATTGGATCCTGCTCCTTCTACAGAGATGACTAGATAACAAGCAATGGAAGTCAATGACCTCCTTCTAATTGGCCCCTGTCAGGAAGCCAAAGCCAAGGTTCGTGTGCATGTGTGTGCACCTGGTTTGGCTTATGGAGCATTGCCTGGCTGTGCGTCTTTGCGCAGATGCATGAGCATCTGTGCACGCACTTCACCACGTGTGCACAGATGCGCACACACACATAATTCGAACTCTAATGAGCTAGTTAGGCTGTGACATCTAGAGCTCCTTTACTGAGTGATCCCATGCTAACCCACATGCCTGAGATTCTGCGCTCTGATTCTGATCATCTCTTACCAACCTGGCTTGCCTTCTATTCTGCTTAGTCTGTGCTCCTTTTGACCTGTCCCTTAACATCCGCTTCTGCCTGTCGCCTTGTATTGCACCATTCGCAACTTACCGATCCCAACTTGTTCCTGCCTTTGTCCCTGCCTGTCACCTGGTACTGCTCTGACCGCCCCTTAGGGCTAGTTCACACCAAGCACATTCCGGGAGCAGAGCAGTTATAGAACGGATCGAAACTGCGTCCACCGCAGCGTTTAGTTCCAGAGCATGTAAAAAAACTGCAGCAAGCTCTGGAACATTCTGGAACGATCTGGTCCGCATTTGGTGTGAACAAGCCCTTAATGACTCAGCTTGTATTGACCACAGCTTTTATGGAACTCTGTCCCCTGGCGTTCGTCTCTGGTGCCTCTTTCCTGCTGAGAGACTCATCTGCATCACAAAGACTGAATCATCGAACCAGTGGTGTAACTAAAGCCATAGCAGCCCAGGCAGCTGCTATGGGGCCTGGGGGTGGAAGGGGGCCTCTTTAGGCCCAAATTGTAACCTGTGAAGATAATACAGTACTGTATTTTTAAGGGTTGGAGTGGTTGCAGTTGACGACAATTCTAATCCTCTGTAAAGTCTACAGTGTAGAGACAACTTCAGATGCACAAGAGGAGTATTTGGGATATTGTCATAGTTACTCACAGCTCGGAGAGAGTTCATCAGGGGGCCCCAATCAGATTTTTGCTGTGCGGCTCCGTAATCTGTAGTTATGGCCCTGCATCCAACCATGGTGTCATCCTCTGGTGCTCGTGTCACTCCATGTCCCTGCGCACCTTCTCTGCCATCCTGGAGCTCTGGGACCGGAGATGCAAAGGAGGCCACCCTTGTCAACTCAGACTCCACCAAGGTACGTGACAGTCCACATGGCTATTCCCTAATTGGTCCCCTCCATCTTCTGGGTCCTGTGCAGTGACAGGGGCTGCAGAGGCAGTATGTCCAACCTGGATGTTCTAAGGTTTCACGCAGGGAAAACATTTTTGTTTGAAGTTAGCACTGGTACAGACGTTAATATAAGAAAATTAAACTCTGTGCGCCGAGCCCCTTTCTACAGTAGCTTTGAAAGTTTTAATAAAACAATTATCAAAAGCAGACCTGACATGAAAACCAATTAATAAGATAAATGGAGTAGGATGCGCCTCCCAGGCATAAAACTGCAGCAGGGGTGGGAAATAGAAACAAATATTTCAAGTCGTGCAGAAGAAAAAATTGAATCTTTTAACAAATTCAGGAATTCTAAACCCACAATACAATGCATAGCATACAAAGTAACTAAAAAGGGATAATATTGCTTTCAAAATTATATATATATATATACTAGGGATGCACCGATACCAGTATTTCATTATCAAGTACGAGTACCGATATTTTTTTTCCGGTACTCGCCGATACCAAATACCGAGTACCGGAAGTCCCATTCAGGAAGCCAGGCAGCGTGTAAAGACTCGCCACCCGGCTTCCCGATTAGCAGGGAAGCAGTCCGCATGCTCCCTTGTCATCAGGTGACGAGGGAGGATAAAGCCAGCTTTGCGGCCAATCCGAAAGCTGGGCGCAGCATCATTACACGGCGCCCGGCTTCCTGATTGGCCAGCTTCCAGACCAATCAGGAAGCAGGACAGTGATTACATGCAGACCAGCTTCCTGATTGGCCGGGAAGCCGGCTCCATGCTCTCTCGTCACAAGTGACGAGGGAGCATGGAGCCGGCTTCCCGGCCAATCAGGAAACCGAGCAGCGTGCAATGACGCGCTGCCCAGCTTCCTGATACCCTAAGTATCGAGCAAGGCATCAGAGCATTTGACCGAGTACGAGTAATCGCCCAAATATTAGGCATCGGCACCGATACCGATACTAGCATCGTTATCGGTGCATCCTTAATATATGTATATCAGAAACAGTTGTAGTATGCAGCAACCAATCCAATCTTATTTTGCTAGCTTACCTTCTATTATATGAAAATCTAATAGTTTTGGGTCAATTTTATCTTAATGTTTGTTTTTTAGCTGATGAGTTAAAGGTAACAGTTGAAGGCAAATAGTTAAATACACATATGAAATACTTTACCTGCCGCAGATTTTGTAGTTCTGCCCATGCAGTCCTGAGAATTACACAGCTCTCCCACAATGCACAGCCCTGTCTGGCAGGGCAGGAGACCAGATTTTGCTCGGCTGCAGTTAAGTAACCCTTACAAGTCTTGTCCTTCCCCCAGTCAGTGACTGAACAGTGGAAGGGGAAGCAGCAGACTGAGCTCATCTCTCTGTCACTCTGTTCTCTCCTCTCAGCATATTCCTTGTTAGTACAAGAACACTGCACAATGATTGATTGGCGCCTTGTGCTGATTTTCTCAGTCCGCGATCTGTTGTATAGAGACTGCAAGAGACTGATACCAGGCTGAAGTCAGGTACCTTCACTGATGATATTAAAAAAATACATTTCATGATGTATTAATGGATACAAAGATGCATTAATATGTGCCTAGATTTCAACTTTGACATCTATCTATCTATCTATCTATCTATCTATCTATCTATCTATCTATCTA
>NW_017307934.1:176003-260996 GCF_000935625.1 Nanorana parkeri | reverse complement strand
CTCTCTCTGTTAATACACAACATACAAATAAACATTTTATACATGACAAATGATTCCCAGAGCATGATGGTTGTTCTAAAGAGAGAACACAACAGGAACACCCCAACCTTAAGATCTTTTTGAAATCTTTGATGGAGCCTTTCATTATGTATGAGTCAGTGCTCTATACATATAATTGTCAGCTTGAGCTATTGAACTCTATAAATAGCAAGTCTTTTACAGCAAGTGATAAGGAAACGTGGGATGGAGCTTTATGTGCTGGCTGCAATAATGACTTTTTTTTTTTGTAAAAAGCAAAAAAATACAATCCATACATCTACATTATCACTTCAAGAGTCCAGTAATGGCAACAATCCAAACCAATTCTCTATAAGAACCTTGTATAGGATTTATCTTATATAACTTTGATATATTCAGTGTAAAATATTTAAATCCAATTATTATCACAAGATAGGAAAATATGAGAAATATTGAAAATGATGTGATAATGTCATGTTTAATGCTACGAACGACTTTAGCAGCGCCGCGTCGCTGTTGTTGTGGTGTGCTAATACACAGCAAACAGCTTACATTACTCCGCATTAACCAACAAACAACTGTGGAGGTGAATTAAACATGATGCCAGAATGCAGACTGAGACTTTGTTGGAGCTGATCACACATCCCGGTGTGTTATCTGTAAATAATTCTCTCTCTGTGGGTGACATCAGAAGTAAATGTGGCGCCAGTGTCTTCTCATAAAAAAAATAAAACATAGCCTAAATGTAAATATCAGCAGAAAAAAAAAAATAAATAATAATAATAATAACACAAATAATGTAGCAATAAAAAAAATAATGCATAAAATATAAGAAAAATATAAAAGAAAATTGACTTTCCTTAGTCTCCTATCTTGCAGCCCCTCTTTAAAAAAAAGCCACTCATGCTTCATTTAACAAATGTCACAGAGAGTTACTGGCCATTGTATATCGGGAAGAAACCTTAAGTGAATCGTACCATATTCAAATGCGCTCCATAAATGTATTTCAATTATGTTTTATTCTCATTTTGCATTCTGTTCGCATTTCTATAAATCCTTCTTATGTACAGTAGCAAAGTGGTCATAAAAATGGTGCGGGTTATTGCATTTAAATTGCACGGTATTAAACGCGGCAATCATGGCAAGGTATTACATTTGTTGTGAAGATCTTTCTAAACACATCAGTCGGGTTGAAAAAAAAAAAGTGTGGAATCTGGGAGAGATATGCCTTCTGACATTATCGCCGCAGGTCCATTAGGTCATTGACGTCGGATAAGAAGATGATCACTTGTTGGGGGCATTGATCATGCTTTCATGATGTGGGCAGTTATTCCCGGTTTATAGACATACTCGGAGAGACTGAGCAGAGGGGCTACATGACTGGGGGGAGGAATAGTCCCTGAAGAAAGAGTTAAAATAAAACGGGGATAGCTGGTCTTACCTGATTGGATGTTGGCGTCAGGTGTCCGGGAGGAGCCGCATGGGAGGGAGCTGCAAGTGCTGAGGGACATCCTTTCTGTAAAATCGACGAAGGAAGCAGGTTGTCCCACCCTCCCTCCCTGAATGTTGTGGTTATGTGGTTTGTGTGGTTCTTTTGTCACGGCAGCTTGGCGGGTTAGGGGGGTCTTTGGGGGTCTACAAAATCGGAGTTGATTACAAAAATGGGGGGCCATCAACTAGTATAGGTGCTTACCCTTGTTGGTGTCCGGATTTGTAGGGGGCGAGGCCTTGCCCCTGGAAGTAGTAATGATCCTTGAGCTGTCCCACGGTGTCTGCATGCGGGTGCATGCATCCATAGACTTACCTTGTGTCTCTCCTCGTCTCCCGGCCGAAAATCTGAACTGCGCATGCGCACGCCTCAAGATGCTTTGCGGCCACCCGAGCATTTTCGGATTTTCGGATGGGAGCGCGACGAAGACAGGAGTAAGTTTAAACCGCTTTTAAAGCACTTTTTTTTTTAAAATTACTTTTTGCATATATCTACTGCTTGCTAGCAGTAGATATATGCAAAAACACGTGAGGGTTTAGAAACCCTTTAACACAGCAGTCTTCGTTTTCCTGACCCCATTTAGTTTTATTATCTGGTGATCCGGCCGGTAAGATTGTTATTTTTCAACTTCCTTTAACAGACCAAGATGTCCCGCAAAAGTGACAGTTAGAACAGGGGTGAGCAAACTCCGGCCCTCCAGCTGTGGTGAAACTACAAATCCAATCACCATGCACCTGCCTCTGGGAGTCATGCCTGTGGCTGTCAAGAGTCTTGCAATGCCTAATGATATTTGTAGTTGCACCACAGCTGGAGGGCTAGAGTTTGCTCACCCTTGAGTTATAGGGTTGGGACAAACCATTTACCCCGGACAGTGGTTGGCTTTTACTCATGCTTTTAGTCATGCACGTGACACCACCACACGCATGACGTAATCACGGATTCGCGGCCATATTGGTGGGGATGTTCACCCGGCAGAATAAGGTATGCCGCCGGGTCCCCTCCTCTCTCCTGCAACCGTCGGGCTCTTGGTCCGTAACCGAGTGCCCGACTTTTCAGAGGGGGTGAAAGCAAAATGACTGTCAGTCATTTTGGTGTCGCCCCTGCAATGGTGTCACCCGGGTGTGTGCCGCACCCCCACCCCAAACATCCCTTGTGAAGCCACTGGACTAACGTAAGCTACAACAATGAAACATGAAGGAGCAACAACATAGCCACCCTTGAACACCACCAATGCTACCACCTCTTATCCTCAAGAGCACCTTCGTTTGGGACTTTTTTGGTGCTACGAAAGAGGTAAGTTTGACACCTCTTCTCCTGAATAGCACCTTCTTTTGGGACTTTTTTGCTTCCTACAGGGTCATTTTCTGGCTAGGTTCACACCTAGGTGATTTATCACGTGGATTTAGCTACGCGATATCGCACAAAACAAATTTGCATTCAAGTATATAGAAGCTGTTCACACCTTTGTGATTTGTTGCGCTGTAGAAATCGCCTGTCCTGCAAAAAGGTGTAGGATCCATTTTGGAGTGGTTGCCACGCAGTTTTCAATGCATAGAGATGTCTATGGGACCCAAACAGCCACACAATTTTGCTTTGAAAACCGCGACAACAGCGCAAAAACAGCTCACCAGTTCAATCGCCTAGTGTGAACCTAGCCTAAATAGCTTGAATGAATAAAAAAAACTGTTTCTTGACTGGCTCTAAGTAAGCACCTGGGCTGGGAAAACCGTAGCCATTGGCTGCTGGGGCTTGAGGCCTACATGATAGACACCAAATAGCACTAAGGGCACAGAAAGGAAAAAGATCCTGGATCAAATTCAACCCTCCCTTCAGTACTTAGCCTTCATCTTGTTCTATATAAATTGGTTCCTGCCAAAAAAAGGCGAGATATCACCCAATAAAAAAAGACGAATGCAACAAACTAGCGACCTCTTCGTTATAACAGAAAACATGATATAAAACAATTAGCATGCAGCCATGAGGTGAACTGGGAGTAATTGTTGTGCGTCTACGTTACACATTCCATCACAGAAGACGTTTCTAATCTTATATCTGTTTTTTTCTAGTTTCATAATCTCCTGCAGTGTTCGTGTTCCCTGCTGCACAAAAGCTGATGCTAATTGAAAATATATGATGCATAGCATATGGATATGCGTGTGTGCAGTGCGGAGAAAGGTTATGTTTCAAGCCAAGAAATATAAAAAGAAGAAGTACGGCATTTGTCATTTTACTCTCCATATTTGTATAGCTTTGATCAATTCCACAGCTCCATGTAGATTACATTTTCACAACAGCCTCTGCCTTGGTAGAGTTTACAGTACAATGTCCCTGCCATAGTTATTCGGTAGAAGCTTCTATGCACACATGGAGGTAATCACAAATTACGGGGACCAGAAGCAAAATCTTGATAGGATCCCCATAATTGGCGGGCATTGTCACCAAAATAAACTAGTGAGTTGATAATCTTCTGCAGTGAGCTGGCAATGCTGCACTGAGATCTCAAACAGTGCCTTCTTCTTTATGTAGACTACAGATATCCCCATGTTATAGAGATGAAGTGAAGGGAAGGTGTAGTCTACAGAACACCTTTCTATTTTGGAGTTACAAGGCTGCTTCTCCAAAGACACAGCACCCCAGGACATAAGGGGGCTGATTAATAACTCTTTTACGCAGCGTGTAGCTGGGCAGATGCCATTCGCACTCCACTATCGCCACTAGATGGTGCTGAGGAGCATAGGAATTCGGTGCCATCTAGTGGCAGTAGTGATGTGTGAATGGCATCTATCCAGCTATCTGCTGGGCAGACGAGTTATAAATCATCCCCATAGCGTGTTATCTGCGGCACCACCAGGTGAAGATAAAGTTTAAAAAAGCCTGCGAAAACCAAAGGCAGCCGCCACCTCTAAGAAGTGAATTTTTGTACATTGTTGTTCATGATTCTAAGCACATTTGAAATCAACAATGGCGAGCTCCATCTTTCAACGGCCCCTTTTCTAACTTGCGATACTAAATAAAGAAAGAATGCAAAATGAAAACGTTCACCGAGCCTTGTTTACAGAGGGCTAATCACAAGGAAACTTCATGTGAAAGGAGGAAGAAGAATCGTTAGAGGTTATTGCTTTAAACAGCTCAAGGTTGAGCCTAGGAAGAAATAACGGAACACACAACAACGTGAATCAAATGGATCGCATTATAAAGCTAGGTAAAAAAAAACACAATGGCTTGAATGGCTCCTATTGCGCTGCGGAAAGGAGAAAGTTATCAAGGTCACTGACTAATTCAGTGAACATTCATTTGTTGCCTGAATTGAATGTTCTATTCAATTATTATTTTTGCTTGAGACTAACACAAGGATGGAGCAACAGGTTGTACATTGTAACTATGTAGCAGTTTACAAGGTGAGTGGCTCAGCAGGGGCTGGTCTGTCGAAGACAATATTCATATTATTCAGGATTTACATAGCACCAACAGTTTGTGCAGCGCTTTACAATGTAAGGAAGACATTACAGTTACAATACTCATCAAGACAAGATGCTAAGGAGAGTCCTGCCCGTGAGATCTTACAATGTAAAAGGGAGGGCAAGTGATACATGAGGAGGTAGCTGTGTGGGTATGAATTGTATGAGAAAGAGATAGTTCGATAGTTAGGTTGAGGTGGGATAGGCTTCCCTGAAGAGATGAGTCTTAAGGTATTGCTGAAAGGCAGACAGAGTAGGAGATAGACGAACAGGTTTAAGGTTTAAGAGGATGGTAGACACTCTGGAGAAGTTCTGGAGGCCAGCATGGGAGGAGTTGACAAGGTAGCTAGAGAGCAAAGGGTCTTGGGAGGAGCGAAGAGGGTGATTAGGGTAATACTTTATTACGAGGTTGGAGATATTTCCGGGGGCAGAGTTTTGGATGGCTTTGTAAGTGGTTGTTAATATTTAGATTTTTTTCCTTTGGGCGATTGGCAGCCAGTGGAGGGATCGGCAGAGGGGGGTTGCAGACACTGAGAGGTTGGTTAGGTGGATGAGTCTAGCAGCAGCATTCATGATAGACTGAAGGGGGGATAGCCTGTGTAGTGGAAGGCCAATGAGGAGGGAGTTGCAATAGTCGAGACGAGAGATAACAAGTGAGTGGATGAGTAGTTTTGTGGTTTCATTGGTTGGGAAGGGGCATATTTTGGAGATGTTATGAAGGTAAAGGTGGCAGTATTTGGACAGTGATTGGATGCAGGGCAGAAATGTGAGGTCCGTGTCAATGATCACACCTAGCACCGTGGTGTGGGGAGAGGGAGGGATAGTTGTGTTATCAATCTCAATGAAAACGTTGTCGGAAGGTGCACAGGTGGGAGTGGGGGTGGACGGGAAATATCATGAGCTCATTTTTTGAAAGATTGAGTTTTAGAAGTGTTGTGACATCCAGACTGATATGCTAACCCTGGCTAACAGAGTAAATTACATTCCGAAAGGGGGAGGGACAGAGCCTGGATATTTGAGCCCTTGATGATATTCACACGAGAGAAAAGAGAGATGGTTTTCTGTTTTTTTAACTGTACAAAGTCTTCTGACTTCTCTCCCCTCTCTCCTACAGTTCTCTAGCTGAACTGTTCAGAAGAAGAAAACAAAATAAGGAAAACCTTTTTTTTTTAGTGCTTGGCTCTGCCTCTCCAACCCTGAAGCCCTAGGTACTGGCCCACGGGTGTCATTATGGTGAATATGGCCCAGCAGTTACTTTTCCTTTTATATTGCTGTATAAGCATTTGTTGAGCCCGACTACAGCTCCACTTCAAATCTTTTTTTTAAAGCTGTGGCATATCGTTGCTTCAGGCCATAACAATGAACAGTTAATCACGAATGGAACATGTGTTGTAGAATGCAGGGCACACTTTCCCACTCGATTTGATACAACAGGCTCTGGTCGCATTTCCAGCAGGCTGTATCAGCAGATTTCATGGCAAATTTCAGCCTTCGCATCTGATCCACCTCTGTGCCAAAGACATAATGTGTGTCAAACCTGGCATCTTTGCCACTTGTCAGCGTTAAACAAAATCTGTCTTTGAAAATGTATGAAAAATGCCATCCTGACCACTAAATGAGATGAAGGAAACAGTTATCATATCATTCTTTTCAAACATTTGGGGCACCTAAGAAAAGAAGGCATTGATGCTGCTGTTTGTGGTTTTGCTTAGAAAATTGTCACAGAAAGGTTCAGTGCAAGTCTAAGTATTACAAGCATGAAAGGCCTGTCAGGAGAACACAGGGTCGCTTGACTTTTGCATGGAGGGGTGGTGGGTATCATCGAAGCAGGCCATTGACAAACAGCTTAGTTGCCCAATCCTTGTGTTAGTCTAAATCAAAAATAATAGTTGAATAGAACATCCTGTTCAGCAGACTTGCGAACGGCTTATGAAATGCACGCGTTACATTCAGTGGTGGTGGTGTCATGGAAGCAGGCAGGAAGTGTAGTTTGGGAGTGGGCTGGGTAGAAGGAGTTGTTGGTTGGTGGATTGAAAGGAATCGGTTCTAATCTGTGCCGTCGTGGCAAAATGAGGGTCCTATCTGAGACTAGACTGAGAGTGGCTTCTCCTTCCAGGATTTTTCTCCCAGGTGGAGCACAATCAGGATAGTTGGATGCAAATGAGACAGAGAGGGCTGAGATTAAGGAACCACTTTTGGTTGGCAATGGATCTTCACTAGACCAGCCGTGAAAAATGGAACAGTACTTGAACATTGAATTATTTGCTTACAACTTCCCATTCAGTAAAATTATTTAAAGATAAAAGTGAACAGAGTCTTCCTTGTTCCTATGGAATAGAGGGTAAGCCTGTACCTATGGAGTAGAGACTTGAGACCAGCTCTGTTTGGGTAACTGGTAGTGGCCTGGTGGAGATGGGTCAGCCTGCATGGCAGTGGTGAGGAGGGTTTCCCAGAAAGACCAAGCGCCCTGTAACCCGAGACCCGGATGTCTTTTGCATCCAGGTTTTCGGTGGGTTCCCTACGGACTAGGCCTGGAACTATTGGAAGCACAAAGGACCCCTCATGAGTATGTAAATGAGTGTTTCCTTAGGTGGCCAGAAAGCTATGGAGAGATGAGCCGGAGTGATGGTTTTGGGTACTTGGACCCTCCATAACTGCAAATAATACAGTATGCCCTGAGGCTTAAATACGTTTGCCACTAGGGCTCTCTAAAAGCAGTTGTTGCTAGGTTAAACAACCCTATATGTTTGTAAAACTCTCATTGACTCCAGTGGAAAGATCTCTCTGGAAAGATCCTGGCTCCACCCAATCTGCCATGGCAAAAAAGAGGGGGGTTTCAAGTTTTACAGTGGGATATTTTTTTTTTTTTATTACTGCGAATGCTGCAGAATAAGTGAAACTTTCCTTACTATCAGTGGAGGACAGAATGAAGAACAGGCATCCTCGATAGATATAAGGTATTCAGCCCACCAGAGAACAAACATAATGGGGTCAGAATGGCAGAGGAGCATAGTAAAGATAAGAGAAGGCAAGTTAGAGCCCCTGTTACAGTTTACTAGACTTGTAGTGAATAGAGGCTCACTTTAACGTCTACCCCGAGCATGCTCATCACTTGGAAGAACACTGGCAATGGGGTAGAAAATATACAACGCAAGACCTGCAGAGGAGGAAGGTAAAGGTAAGAGGAGGCAGGTAAAGGTAAGAGGAGGCAGGTAAAGGTAAGAGGAGGCATGTTAGGGTGCCTTCTGCAGTTCACTAGAATTGTAGTGAGTACAGGTTCATTATAACCCCTACCATAAACATGCTCCATGCAAACTGATGATTGGAAAGAAAATATACAACAAAAGACCATACAGTTTTGAGAAGCACCTTTATGATTTCATTCATCATCGGATACATTCAGTCAGACACACATAGCATAAGGATGTTCAGTCCTTTCTTTTTATTATAATGACATTCCTGTATCAGTACATAGTATTCTCGTGACGGCAAACAAGTAAAATACACAATTTTGCCTTTTTATTCTTGCTTAGCGCGAAGTTTCCTTGGACACTTCATGGCTACGCTTGTATTATGTATGTTCTGATCAGTCACATTGGCTTGTTAGTGAACCAGCTCTGTTGTTAGCTTATTCTGACCCCGTCCATGACCTTCACTACGTTCTTGTTTGGGCTCTGGCATCTTATTGTCTCTTAGGAAGCAGCAAATGGCAACTATTTTCTAGATACTGATGCAGTTTGACAGTCTTGTTTTTCTTTCAGTGTCTCTATAGCTGGGTACACAAGCTCCCACAACTTGTTGTGTTAATTGTATAGTTAGTTCAATTTGTCCTAAAGATGCACCAGGCTTAAAGTGAACCTGTATTTTTAAGCCTTTAAAAATAGTCCTGCTTAAGGGCCCATTCACACCACATCCAGATCATCTCCAGACTAGACCAGATTGTTTCTGGACCCAAAGTGCATCCTAATGTATCCTTATGCTATTTCTGGCCTCTGTTCATACCAGTGCAGTCCGTTCCAGACCAGACCAGAAAAATACAGCATGTCTCATTTTGTGTGGTCTGGAACGCACTGGAACTGCCGACAGGCTCACACCATTTTCCGGACCAGATCTGGTCCGGAAAATGGTGTGAACCTAACCTAAGAGCTGATGCTGCAAGATGGCAGTTATTGCCTTTATGAAAAGAAAGAAAAAGCCTCTTCTGTACACCTCTCTGACTTTGATGTTTGATGCCTAATAGCAGCCATTTTTTAAGTTTTGGGTCAAGAGGGGAAAAGGGCTTTTTTTTGTCTGTTGTTTGTCTATTAATAGATAGCAATAAAAACCTTACAGATGCTCTAATCTTGGCCTGGACATTTTACAGCCCACGGGCCACATCTGGCCCTTTGGCTGTCCCTGTCCAGTCTGCGGTCCGGACATGGACCTACCTGCGCTAGGTTGTTGCTGGTAGACATGTGTGTTGCATAACGTTTCGATTTAAAATTTGGACAAATTTTCAAAAATTTGGACACATCCAAATTTCCTACTCCCAATGCATCCAAATGTGTCGGAATCCGAATTTTCATTTCTGAATTTCAGAACCAGTCCGAATTTCATTCAAAAACTAAACTGAATTGGACATGTGACTTTTCTGGCCAATCAGATGTGTTTTTCGGTTTAATGCATCCGAACGGGTCTGAACATGAAATTTAGTTACGGCAACATGGGAGCCATATACAGTATACAATACATATAATACTTAAGCTGAGGCTCCTAGACCTGAATAGCATTCGGGATCCGAATTTCTGAATTGCATTTGGGAGCTCTTGAATGCCATTTGGGTCTGGGAGCCATATACATATATTACTAAGGCTGAGGTTCCCAGACCCAAATGGCATTCAAGATCGACATTTCACATTTGCATTTGGGAGCCTTATATATATATTGTATTACTAAAGCTGAGGCTCCCAGACCTGAATAGCATTTGGGAGCTCCCGAATGCAATTCGGAAATTCGGATCCCGAATGCCATTCGGGTCTAGGAGATTGAGCTTTAGTATTAATATCTGTATATGGTTTTCTGTGGCATGTGCAATGAATATTTGTAAACTCATCATAAATTAACGGAAATTCGGATTTCGTCTGAATCCGAAACCCTAATTGAATTTCGGTTCCCGATTCCGAAAAAACGAAATATCTGAACTGAACCAAATTTTTCCGCAGCTTACTTGTCTAATGGCTTGGTGGCAGAGGATGCACTGGCCTCCATGGCTGGTGCATCCACTGCAAGCCATAGCCCAGCACAGGCCCCCTCCTCTTCAGTTGGTTGCTAGGATTGCTGGCATCCTAGCAACCAATGAAGCCAGGCTCCGCTTGCTCTGCAGTCAGAGGAGCTGGACACCTTATGTCCTAGCAACCAGTGAAATGTGTTCCCCAGCATTACAGAAGGATGGAACAGTATCTTCTTTCATCCCCTCTGCAGCTCGCTTCCCATCTTGGCTCCCACTTGTGGCCTACTAATAAAGTAGTAAAATAAGGTACGTGGGGGGAATAATATAAAGGGGCATGCTAAAGGGATATACATTGTACAGAGGCACTCTAATGGGGACAACAAATAATTAGTTGGGTAGCACGGTGGCGTAGTGGTCAGCACTTCTGCCTTGCAGCACAGGGGGTCCCTGGTTTGAATCCCAGCCAGGTCATTATCTGCAAAGAGTTTGCATGTTCTCCCTGTACTTGCATAGGTTTCCGCCAGGTACTCCGGTTTCCTCCCAGACTCCAAAGACATGCTGATAGGTTAATTGGCTCCTCTCTAAGTTGTCCCTCTATGTATGCATGTGAGATAGGGACCTTAGATTGTAAGCTCCTTGAGGGTAGGGACTGATATGCAACTATGTAAAGTGCTGCGTAAATTGTCGGCGCTATATAAATACCTGCAATACATAAAAATTAGTTGTTCTCATCAGGGTGCCCCATTACATTGGGTGTCACCCATCAGAGTGTCCCCTTACATTAACTTTGAAAACAAGGGGGCACTCTGGATTGGGTGGGAGGTTCAGGGTGGGTTTGCAGTTTTTTGGGCTTTAAGCAATTTCTTTGTTGCGCCATTTTGTCCTGCAAAAACACAAGCCTTCCCTCCTCATCAGTCAGCGATATGAAATGTAGATTGCTTTTCATCCGCATTTTATAGATTATATTGTTTTTTTTTATTCTGTGCTACTTCAGTGCCACATCTTTGTTACATATCATGCCAGTTTATTGCTCTCTGATATTTCGTCTGGGTACTTCCATTTCTTGTCATTTCTAATCACTCCTACATTACACTCAGGCCAAATACATTTACCATAAAGTCAGTGAACATTATTCATATCCTCTGTCACTGATAGGAGCCTAAGCCATCAATTTTACCCTCACTCTATAATTCAACTAGCAGTCATGTGGCTAAATTGCATTTTCTTTTTTGCTTTTATTCTTACCCACAATGATGTTTCTAAGCGAAATTCATTGAACACTAAATTGGCTCTGGCAGCAAAAGAAAAGCAAGAGGGTAACGTGAGACAATGATATTTAATGAATGAGCAGAACGTGTTCTGATATAGAACAGAAGTGTCAGAAAGCCATCTTCCATGTCTGACGTTCGGTGCCATAGAGCAGACACTGCTCACCTGTTAATTTTTGTCTAAACACTCCCAACAGTCTGTGTTTCTATTAATTTCCCCTTTGCATTATGAGGGCTTTACCCCCGAAGACCGTCAGCACACAGTAGTGACATAAGGGTTGGGAGGTGAAACCACAGGGTGCTGCAAATATATTATTTTTAGTAGACATGTGCGATTCGTTTAGTTCCGAATCTAAATTTGTCAGAATTTTCCGAAATTCGGACACATCTGTGTCAGAAATTTGTGAACACAGCCAAGAACTGCCCAGGCATCTCATCTGAGCCAACATCTCAGGCCATAAAAAAGAAGATGACCCTGGATAATGTGTGAACAAAGATGGCCAGATCCTTTTGGAGAGAAAAGCAGAAAAAGGCATTGTCAGAGGCAGAGCTCCTTTTTTGCGCCTGAAGCAAGAACAGAAAATTGTGTCCCCACCAACAGACATTTTTTTATTATTATTTATTTTTACTGTTTATTTGATGTAATTTTATGATATCACATGTGTGCATTGGGCGTGTTGACACGTTTTATGTGAATTTTTCTCTACCTTTGTCATAGTTTTTGTTTTATGGTAAGGTGATTGAGTGCTTTAGTAAATTTTCATTATTTTGTTAATGATTGTGGAATGCCTGCTCAGCGTTAAGAGCAATAATAATAAAATAATAATTATTTTTTTTTCTGACTCTAAACAGACCCATGACATTTCCCTTTTGAAATAGAAAAAGAGATTGAGGACACAGAGTCCCCTGCTCATACAGGCAGGGGAGAGCAGCGGGGATCTGAGAAGAAGCTGGAGCCTGTGCCGCTCCTCTTCTCCCTGCTATGCCATGGTTGTGTTGGCTGCCTGGCACTCCTGTTGCCAATGGCACCCTGTGCTCACCATGGCAAAAGGGGCAAGGGGGTGCAGCCAGGCTGGCCCTGGCTAAGCCCCCTCTCAGCTGCTCGTGAGGCGAGTGCCTCACTTGCCCCATGGTAGCTACAGCCCTGGTCAGAGGGAGTAGAGTGATCACCGTTGGACATAATAAACACTTAGCATGCGTGCGTAGGTTAAACATCAGGTGAGCATAAGAGGTGACTTTCCTTTATACTTGTCTTTGGCACTGACATTCATGCAGCAGAAACTACCACTTGCACTATCTTGGAACCACCAAAAAAAATGGGATTTGTCATTTAATGTATAATAAACAAAATGCCACAGAATGGTTTGAAGGAGATGTATGAATTCAAATGTTCTTAAGTAGTTTTGAGCCACGTCCACAGATGACAGACAAACAGGCTGGTCTATCACGCTCTATGAATCCACTTTTCTGCTGCTTGTGGACAGAGGCCTTTGGAAATTATAGGGGTGACTGTGGGGGAGCCCATGGTACACCACTCAATGGTGTGTTTGCTAAAGAGATAATTTACCGTTTGTTGCAAAAGCATTGCAAAGCTGTGTGTAGGTTAGGACTCTGATGTGACAGGGAGCTCATGATGTGAAAGAGGGGGACTGGAAAGGGGGTACTTCAATGAGAAAAGGGGGCGAATGGGGGATCCTCATGTGAAGGGGGAACTCTGATGTGAAGGGAGGATCCTGATGTGAAGGGGGGGACTTTGGTGTGAAAGGGGAGGGTGATTCTGATAGCAAAGGGGGGACTTTGATTAGAAAAGGGGGTGAAAGGGGGATCCTGGTGTGAAGGGACCTTCTGATGTGAAGGAGGGTTTCTGATGTGAAGGGAGCTTCTAATGTGAAGGGAGCTCTTGATGTTAAGGGGGCTTCTGATGTGAAGGGAGCTTCTGATGTGAAGGGGGCCACTGATGTGGAATGTGGTTCCTGACATGAAGGGGCTCCTGATGTGAAGGGGGGTTCCTCATTTGAAGAAGGGCTCCTCATGTGAAGGGGGGGGATACCATGTAATTTTATTTGTGTGGGATATCCACTTAAAATCCATACCAGACCCTTATCTAGGATTAGGGTCTAGTATGGCTTTTTTGGGAGGGACCACACATCACTTTTTAGGCTAGGGTGCCTCAAAAATGATAATACTTTTAAAGGTTGCCATGACTGAAAGAAGGTTGAGAAGTGCTGCTTGAAAGCGCACATTGCTTTGTTTTGGAGGCATAGACACAATGTTTAGTCCTCACTATGACACCATAACAAGCACCTTGATTTATACTTAACCCCAAACAACTCCACTAAACCAAGTAAATGAAACACATTGCGATTTGGGATGCACAGAGCTTTAAAAATAAACTACAATTTTTGCCACATCAGGGCTTATTTTATGCACCACACCAGGATACCGCCAGTAGGCACGGATGTCATAAATAAAAAGCCAGCTTTTCTCAACTCTACAATAAATGCTTTTGTGCAGCAGTTAAAAGTTGACAGCGATTCTGCCAATAAAGGGAACACAATGCGGAAATTAAAGCAGACAAGCCTTTGAATCCCTGAAGTCTTCTATAATTTTACAGCTGGGCCTGTACAGTGTGGGAACACCGGGTCTGAGTGATAAAATTGCTAAGCAGATGGCAAAACAAGTTTTCTTTAAGGCCTCTGAGTTGTGCTGTCAGAAGCTGACAGGAGTACAGCAACTGCGGTGGAAGTTCAAAACTCCGGTGAGCACAATTTGCATCTAAACTGCCCAATATCTTAACGTTATTGATGTTCTAGAATAGTAAAAACATTTTTCTGCTAATAAAAATATACCCTTAAGTACTTTAGCCAGTTGCAGACCTTAAATAAAAAAAAATAAAAAAAACATTATCGAGGTACTGGTAATGCAATTCCCGGCTGTCAAAATGACAGCTAGGAGTTGCTGTGTAAATGCTGTGTAAATACAGCAGCTGTCAAAAATCAGACCTTTACCTTGCAGCCAGGTAACGTTATGAGCTCTCAGCCCTGTCGTTGTCAAACTGAGACTCTCAGTTTGACAGCGACAGGGCAGAGAGCTCATCCCTTTCCTCGGTCCGTCCATTCGGCCGGTGGACTTCTGGAGCTCCGCCCACCAGCCAATGGAAAGAGATCTCACCCTTCCCATCCACCGCGCGAGGATCCCGATCTGGCTGGGAGGGCGGAGTTCAATCTGGCTGGGAGGGCGGATCATCAGGGGCAGATGGACGGAGACGTAGTCAGCAACGGCTGGTCCTGCACGCTTCCGCCCGCGAGACGCTCCCTGCACGGTCCTGGTGAGAGGCTACAGCAATGGTGAGAGCTCTGTGGAGACCCTAGAGAGCCTTGTGGAGACCCTAGAGAGCCCTGGTTTAACCAGGACTCTGTGGGGTCTCACCAGCTGTCTGTGGGGTCTAACAAGGCTGGTTAGACCCCACAGAGCCCTGGTGAGACCCCACAGAGCCCTGGTGAGACCCCACAGAGCCCTGCTACCCTGGTGAGACCCCCTCAGAGCCCTGGTGAGTCCCCAGAGAGCCTTGGTGAGACCCCACAGAGCCCTGCTACCCTGGTGAGACCCCCTCAGAGCCCTGGTGAGTCCCCAGAGAGCCTTGGTGAGACCCCACAGAGCCCTGGTGAGACCCCACAGAGTCCAGGTACCCTGGTGAGACCCCCTAAGAGCACCCCCACAGGGGTCTAACCAGGCTGGTGAGACCCCACAAAGCCATGGTGGGAGACCCTACAGAGCCCTGGTGCTGGTGAGACCCCCACATCGCCCTGGTGAGACTCCACAGAGCCCTGGGGAGACCAGGGCTCTGTGGGGTCTCACCAGGGCTATGTGGGTCTAACAAGGCTGCTTAGACCCCACAGCGCCCTGGTGAGACCTCACAGAGCCCTGCTACCCTGGTGAGACCCCCTAAGAGCCCTGGTGAGACCCCATAGGGGTCTAACAAGGCTGGTGAGACCCCCATCAAGCCATGGTGGGAGACCCTGCGGAGCCCTGGTGCTGGTGAGACCCCCCACATCGCCCTGGGGAGACCAAGGCTCTGTGGGGTCTCACCAGGGTTCTGTGGGTCTAACAATGCTGGTTAGACCCCACAGCGCCCTGGTGAGACCTCACAGAGCCCTGCTACCCTGGTGAGGCCCAGGGCTCTTTGGCGTCTCACCAGGGCCCTGAGGGGTCTCACCAGGCTGGTGAAACCACGCATAGCCATGGTTGGATCCCATAGAGCCCTGGTGAGACCCTACGGAGCCCTGGTGCTGGTGAGACCCTACAGGGCCCTGGTTTAACCAGGGGAATGTGGGATCTCACCAGGGCTCCGAGGGGTCTAACCAGGCTGGTGAGACCCCCACATAGCCCTGGTGAGGCCCTACAGAGCCCTAGTCTAACCAGGGCTCTGGGGGGTCCCACCAGGGCTCTTTGGGTCTCACCAGGGCTCTGTGGGGTCTAACCAAGCCTGGTGAGACCCTACAGACCCCTGGTTAAAGCAGGGCTTTGCAAGGTCTCACCAGGGCTCTGTGGGGTTTCACCAGGACTGGTGAGACCCCACAGAGCCCTGGTGAGACCCCACAGAGCCCTACTTTAACCAGGGCTCTTTGGTGGGGTCTCACCAACCTGGTTAAACCCCACAGAGCCCTGGTGAGACCCCACAGGCCTGAGTGGGGCCTCATGTTTAGGTTTCGCCTAAGGCCTCGTAAACTCTAGAGCTGCCTCTGTCTCTCAGATACCCCCGGGGGTAAATTCCATATCAGGAACAGTGCTGTTTAGGAGGGCTGCGTCAAATACAGACAATGGAGCAGATGATGAGGGTAACGCTAGGTGGTCATACCTTGGAAAGGAAGGGTTCTCTTTAAATGTTCAGTATACCTTCTGTATTCTAGATGCAAGCTGCTCTTTGGCACTAGTACATCAGAGTCCTTTCTCAACACTTCCAGGAGCTATAAATGCATTTATTTTGGCTATGTGAACTGGAAAGTTTCCATAAACCACCTTCACAGTAAAATATACTCACACAAAATACATACAGCTTCGCCACCTTGCAAATGTATTCAGGATTTCAGGGGAATTCAATTCAACATTGACTTTTAAAAACCGTGTGTACCCGAGAGTTTGGGCATTATTAAAGTTATCCATTTGTAACTCTATCTACAACGAGGAGCTTTGAAGAGGCGAGGAAGCTCTACAACATTTCTATGACCTATTTTGGATAGGCACTTTCATTATCTCGACTGTGTACTGTGTTGGAATTTTAAATTCACCCTACATGGCGGAGGTGTGTTTGTGCCGGCTGTCAAGCTAAAGTCCAGGAAATCAGCTAAACACAATGCTTATATGCAGACGTGTGAGCTATTTTACCTATTTTTCTATTGCAATTTCCTTTAGCCCACCTTGTAATACAGATACTCCAACCAGCCAACATAGCCAGGTTGATGACATTACATTTCTGCACTGTTAAGGAGTTCAGTTTGGTCACCTACTCATTCTCCAGCTTGATGGTTAGATAATAATAATAACAAAAATTATTGCTATTTTTCTTCTTCTTCATATTATTATTAGTAATAATAATAATGAAGAAGAAGAAGAGCAATTATTGTTGTTGTTATTATTATTATTATTATTGTTATTAACAACATTGCATAATAATAATAATAATAACAACAATAATTGCTATTCTTCTTCTTCCTTGTTGTTATTATTATTAATTATAATAATAATATTAATGAAGAAGAAGAAGAATAGCTATTATTATTATTAACAAGAACAAGAACAACAACAAGTCATTATATAAAAACATACAACAAAATGTCCATTTCCTGAACGGTGCATTAAATATTTAAGAAAGTTACACAATAAGAAAAACCAATATAAACATTAAAATAATTATACAGGGGAGTGGTTTGCCTTGCCGTGTATGTGTGTTTGTGGAGACACACACAGCTTACTAGCACACACAAGGGTGGCTCCATAGGACCCTGCTAGGGAATGGAGCCACCTTAAAACAGGATATCAAGGCCAATGCTCAGGAGACTAGCTGATGCTGCAGGAAACTGAAAGTTTTAAACATCCATTGTACTGTATTTTTCCATGTATAAGACTATACTTTTTCTTAAACATATTTACCTAATAATGGAGGGGCGTCTTATACATGGGGGGCCGAGAGGAGTACCACGTTTGCGAAGCTGCCGATACCTCTGCAAACTAGCCTCACGAGTGAAAGCTAACAGGTTTCCTCCAATCATGAGCCTTATGTACCCAACGTCAGCTGATGCTGCGGAGAGCGTGTAGCCAGTGCCCAGATGCAACAGGGAGCCCATAAAAATGTCAGAAAACAAGCGGCTGTCTTACTCTCCAAAATGTAAACTGGATGTAATCAGTTATGCAAAAGAGCCTGGAAAATAATGATTTCTGAATTTTGGGTAAGAAATGTGGGGGGCGTCCTATACATGTGGGCGTCTTATAGATACGGGTAAGTTGATTAATTAGCAGTTAAAGTAGTTTAGAAACCGTTTTTAATATCACTTTATCTTCCTTTAACTTCCATTAGCTGCCCATACACCACGTCCTTTAACCCAATAGCATGCCTTCCCATGCCAATACCATGCCACGCATAGATCCCAGCGTCACAATAGACTGTCCCCAGCGTCCTCTATTCCGTGTTAGGGAAACTTTTACCCTTGTAACATTCTTTCATGGCCGTTTTATACACAGCAGCCTTCACTTTAGATTTTATCGGGCCTTTAAGCAGATGAAGACATGTTCACATCGCATCTAAAATGTATTAGATTGCAACTCAATACGACTCTCGGTCCTTCATGCGTTTATTGATTTAGAGGTCTTCAGACAAAAAGCCTTGTTAAACCTCTGCCATTTATTTCTGCTAAGGAAATCAAATCTTTCCTGACACCAGTAATAAACAGTATTGTGGTCGGTGTGGATGAAAGAAGATGCAAGCTTATCAATTTCAGTCTACTCCGAATCCCTGCACCGCATGTCTAGACGCAGACAGGGGCGGAAGGGTAAAACATTCCATCAGAGCCTCAAAAATAAAATAGCTCTTCTTTGGGGTTTCTAATTAATTTTCCCGAAACTATCTATTTTTCTCACAGGGTTTTAAAGGGGTTTCTTTTATGTGTAACCAGCTGTAGTGTATGCGAGCAGTATGATACAGTAGAATCCATCAGTGGAGGAGGGAACGAGGAGACGGATTCTGATCCTTAGATGTTAGGTAGAAGTTCTTTGATTAGGTCCAATTGCCTAGGTTCAGTAGCTGCCCAGAACATAAGGGTCATCCTGCTTGGGAAATCTATGTGTAGTTGAGCCAAAATGGGTGCCAAGCAAACGTCTCAGGGAGTCCAAAAATGTGATCCTTTGATGTTAGGTAGAAGGTCCTAGTTTAGGTCCAATTGCCTAAGTTCGGTAGCTGCCCACAATATTGGGTTCTTCCTGGATATAAGGGCCATCCTGCTTGGGAAATCTATGTGCAGTTGAGCCAGAAGGGGAACCAAGCAAACATCTTATGAAGTCCAAATATGTAATCTTTGGATGTTAGGTAGAAGGTCATTGTTTAGGTCCAGTTGCTTAGGTTCAGGAGTTGCCCACAATATCGGGTTCTTCCTGGATATAAGGGTCATCCTGATTGGAAAATCTATGTGTAGTTGAGCCAGAAGGGGTGCAAAGCAAACGTCTTAAGAGAGTACAGAAATGTGATCCTTAGATTTTAGGTAAAAGGTCTTTGTTTAGCTCCAATTGCCTATGTTCAGGAGTTGCCCACAATATGGGGTTCTTCATGGATTTAGGGGTCATCCTGCTTGAGAAATCTATGTGTAGCTGAGCCCAAAGGGGTGCCAAGCAAACATCTTAGGGAGTCCGAAAATGTGATCGTTAGATGTTAGGTAAGATTAGGTCCAATTGCGTAGGTTCAGGAGCTGCCCACAATATATTGGTCATCCTGCTTCTGAAATCTATGCGTAGTTGAGCCAGAAGGGGTGCCAAGAGTATGGGGTTCTTCCTGGATATAAGGGTCATCCTGCTTGGGAAATCTATGTGTAGTTCAGCCAGAAAGGGGTGCCAAGCAAATGTCTTAAGAGAGTCCAGAAATGTGATCCTTAGATGTTAGATTGAAGGTCTTTGTTTAGGTTCAATTGCCAAGGTTCAGTAGCTGCCCAAAATATGGGATTCTTCATGGATATCAGGGTTATCCTGCTTGGAAAATCTTTGTGTAGTTGACCCAGAAGGGGCACCAAGCAAACATTTTAGGGAGTCCAGAAATGTAATCTTTAGATGTTAGATAGAAGGCCTATGTTTAGGCCTAATTGCCAAGGTTTAGGAGTTGCCCACAAAAATGGGGTTCTTCCTGGATATAAGGGTCACCCTGCATGGAAAAACTCTGTGTAGTCAGAAGGGGTGCCAAGCATATGAGGCAAAATTTTAAATATTTGAAACAACCTACCTGCCGAGTTCCTTCAAAAACTGTGTGCAAGTGTATCTAAAAGAATTAATGATACCTAGAAGAAGGCAAAAGGTGGTCACACCAAATATTGATTTGATTTGTATTTCTCTTCATTTACTTTCCATTTTGTTAATTTGATAAAAATAAACTATTGACACTTTTATTTCTGAAAGCATTCTCACATTACAAATTTTTTTTACACCTGCCTAAAACTTTTGCACAGTACTGTATACAGTCACGCCAGAGCGGTGTGGGGGCGGAGACAGCGCTGTCACAGGAGGCTGTGCTTTCCTCTCTACACCGCTCGATCAGCCTCCTGTGACAGCATGTCAGAGAGAAAAGCAAGTATAAGAAATTATGGACACGGCACTCCAATGTAGGATAACGTCTCTTTATTTACGTTCTATGCAACAGTACACTTATTGCAACGTTTCGGGGTCACACAGGATCCCCTTCATCAGGCGGAACAAGTGAAAATTACAAGCAGATATGACCAAGTATTTATACACATCCTTGTATGTGAAGAAACCAATCCCAATGCCTAAAAGTGATCCTATGACGTCACAATGACGTCATTTCCTGCCAGAATTCAAAGTACAAAGAGAGAGAAAAGCAAGGTACACACACTCAGAGATCAGTGATCACTGAGTGTTTGTACATAATTGAGGATATACTGTATTGACATTTTTTAATTTCAGTTTCGTTTCGGTTTTAAAATTTCCATTTCGGTGCACCTCTAATATATATTGGCTCCTATATTTCAATCATGACGGGCACACTTAACAGGCAGACAACGCACGCAGCATGTTTGAGTGTTTGTTGTGCATCCCCATTTAAATGAATGGGCTGCCCTGCACGCAACAAATGCATCAAAGGAGCTCATGCAGTTGTTTAAGCTGCAAGCTTCATGCATTTCTAAAACACATAACACTCATTTTATATATATAAAAATATTTTTTTTTTATTTCCCCTGTTTTGGTTTTAGGATGGCGTTGTTACCTGCAGCCATCTTGAGAACGTTCAGATTCATTGCAATGGAACTAGTATATATGACACAGATTTTGGATGATGACTGCCTCAGGCAGAGGATATTAGGCTTTATCTCAACCGGGCTGGAAGTGTTATGTCAGAATCCCTGTAAGCCCTTTCCATACGGCGCCAGAATCAGAGACAATCATAACCGCGCACACAGATTTGTAAATGTTCCCTCAGGGTCATCTGTCTTTCCTGGAATGGGATTAGCATCCCTGCTTACAGCAAAATCTAAAACCTGGATGACATTAAGTTTGCTGAAGCACTGTGTATTGTAAACAATTTTCATTTTTAGAAAATACCTTTATTACATTTTATTTTACCCTTTTTTTTTATAGCTCAGTGCTGTTGATCTTTAGAACCCCTTAAAGAGCTGGATAATGCTGGCAGCTATGGGTTAAAGTGATATTAAAGTCAAAAGGTTTTTAAGCTATTTCAAATGCTGATGAAATCACTTACAATGGACGCTGCTCCTTGATGTTTAAAAGTTTCAGTCTCCTGCAGAATCAGCTGGTCCCCTGAGCACTGGTCCTGATATCCTATTTTAGGGTGGCTCCTTTCCGTTTGCAGGGTCCTATGGGGCCACTCTTGTGTGTGCCACTAAGCTGTGTGTGTGTGTGTGTGTGTGTGTGTGTGTGTGTGTGTGTATGTGTCTTCACAAACATACAGGCACAGCAAGGCAATCTACTCCCCTGCTCCCATTTCTCATTCCTCCCTTCTGTAGCTAGCAGATGGACAGCTGGAGACTGATCTGTTCCTTGTGATCTTGTACTGGACAGGAAGCTCAGGGAAGCTGAGCTGAGAGAGTTGGGACTATTTGGAAACATGATGACTGTAAGTGTTTGGGCACAAGCTTAAAGAAATACTTTTCTGGGCAATGTATATTTGTTTGATCTGAATTAATTGTTGAAAAAAATACATGTTAATATTACTTTAAGAATAGGTGTTAATATGTTTTTTTTCTGTGGACCCAGAAAGTACCTCAGGATTACTGAGAGAGATATACATTTATAATAGGGGAAAAACACATTGAAAAGGATCTTTAAAATAGTATGTATACATACTGTATACTATATTGCCAAAATTTTTGGGACACCATTCCAAATCATTGGATTCAGGTTTTCCGTGAAATTTCCTTGCTACTAAATATTCTGCAGTCACCTGTTAGTGGTATTATAACAAAGTGGAAGCAACTGGGAACAACAGCAACTCAGCCAGGAAGTGGTAGGCCACGTAAAATAACAGAGCGGGGTCAGCGCATGCTGAAACGTACAGTGCACAGAAGTCGCCAACTGTCTGCAGAGTCAATAGCTACAGACCTCCAAACTTCATGTGGTACTTGCCTGACTGCATTGTGCCAAGTGTAAAGTTTGGTGGAGGGGGGATTATGGTGTGGGGTTGTTTTTCAGGGGTTGGGCTCCACCCCTTAGTTCCAGTGAAGGGAACTCTTAAAGCATCAGCATACCAAGACATTTTGGACAATTTCATGCTCCCAACTTTGTGGGAATAGTTTGGGGATGGCCCCTTCCTGTTCCAACATTATTACGCACCAGTGCACAAAGCAAGGTCCATAAAGACATGGATGAGCCAGTTTGGGGTGGAGGAACTTGACTTGACTGAGTCCTGAACTCAACCTGATAGAATACCTTTGGGATGAATTAGAGCGGAGACTGCGAGCCCGGCCTTCTCCTCCAACATCAGTACCTGACCTCACAAATGGTCCAACATTCCCATACACACACTCCTAAAGCTTGTGGGCGCCTTCCAGGGGCGGACTGGGCCGGGGGGCAGGGTGGCAATTGCCCCCCGGGCCTCTCTGATGCCTTTAGAAACGGCCCCCACTGGCGCCGCCGCAGCGGTAATCACTCTTTTTTTCTCTCCCCTCACGGCTGTTCTGCTGCAGCGGCCGAAAGTGGAGAGATACAAGAAGTGATTGCCGCTGCACCGGCTCCGGCGGGGGCCGTTTTTACAGGAGGAGAAGAATTCTTTGATGCCCGTGTACCGATCGGGCTCCTCGGCGGCCACGGACGGCAGCAGCTCCCTCCCCTTTCAGCTGCTATAGGCTGGGAGGGAGTATATATATATATTATATATCCTTGGGAAGCCTCCCTGGATTTTATATTTCTTTATTTCCTTTTATAAAATAGTAGTGTTTCACGCCATTTTTTTTTTGTTCATCTTTGCTTTGATTCATACAAGTCTTCTCCTTCTGGGATTCTATACCAACACAGAATTACAAGTCTCAGTTAATCTCCGGCGTTATTTGTATTTGTCGCAATGTAATAAGCAATCTGTAGTAAACTTTAAAAAAAAAGAAAAAAAAATCCCTTGAAATTACATTTCTGCATTTAATTATTTTTTCAATCGTCTGCTCCTTTTGCATTATTTATGCCCGTCGTATATATATTTCATGCCTTGTGAAAGTTTTAATACTAGTTAGATGAGTTGTGACAAAGGCTGTCACATCCGGTTGTTATTAAGTAGTCTCAGCTCCATGATAATCACTTTGTTGTCATGCACTACTCCACCGGCTGCTGCCCGCAGGGCATAGCGGATGAAGAGTAGGATGATGGGTTAAAAATTCTGGGATGTGAAAAGAGAAAAACTCATGACTGTATTGAAGGCAAAAAATTCCTTTCAAACAAAGAATATTTTATTGGAAGTGACCATGTCCTGAAAAATTATTTAAAATCTTGTTATCTGTAAAAGAAGAGAATGTGTAGCCAACCATACCAGTGCCCGGGCCACCAAACTCCCACGAGATATGATCCCATGGCGTTCCCTGGGAATCTGACACTTCTGGGGGTGTAGATCTCCCGGGCCACCCGCAGCTCTGCTGACTGACACATCAATACTGTATCCTGTAATGAGGGGAAGGTCAGTAGGAGGAACCGATGTGAGCTGCGGGGGGCTCAGGAGTTGTCAGTTGGACCCTTTCCACTTTCACAACCAAATTGGGATAACACCTATTCTATATTTGTTACATGTTCCCGTTCACATTGCATAAGCTAAAATAAATAAATAAATACATAAATAAATGCTTCTTGAAGTTTAAATTGTTTTTACATGGTTGAGGGTTTTAAGGGTAAAAATTCTTCTTCTATTTCTTTGAAATGTTAGGTGGGGCTGGGAGGGGTGAGGGGTCTGAGGTGGCTTGTCCCTTGTATGTTAATTAAGCTTATCAGATAAACACAATCCTCAAATTTCAGTCCCAAGACTTTCCATTGGGACGGATCACTGTGAAAGGGCTCAGAAAAACCTGAAATCAGCCATCTTGCCTGCTGTTATAAAACCACATTTTTTTTTTTAGTAATGCTGTGTGAATGGAAACACATCATGAACATATAAAGGGATTTTCTTAAATTTGACTTCAAAATAGATTATATGTCACTTTCAAAGTGTCAATTCATTTTTAGTAACTATTACATGCATATGTACTTAAAGTGACATTAAAGTCAAACTTTTGTTTGCCCCTTCCCAATCCTGCTGTAAGGACTTACCTGAAATAATGCCTCTTGATTTGATCATCTTCTTCTTTACTGTCATTTTCAGCTGTCCCTCCAGCGCTGGTGCGGGTCTCCGATCCAGCGCTGTGTTAGCTGGCGCTTCCTGTCCCACGGTGTCTGTGCGGGTGCACGCTGCTCCATGGACTTACCTTGTGTCTCTCCTTGTCTCACGGCCGAAGATCTGAACTATGCATGCGCCCGCCCCACGATCCTTTGCGGCCGCCCGAGACTCTTCAGATGTTCGGACGGGAGCGCGCGGCGAAGACATAGGTAAGTTTTAACCTGTTTGAAAGGGGTTTTATTTTTTTAATGTTTTTGCATACATCTACTGCTTGCTGAGGGTTTATTAACCCTTTAAATCCCAGGATGCGGGTTTTCTGCAGTGAGTTCCTTGCAGACGCGCCACACCCAGGTTCAGCACTGAGCCACTGCAGGATTGAACGAGGACCGGCAGGACAAATGAAAAGGAAAAAAACGTTTAATCTGTTTCATTTGATGAAACAAACAATTCTGCTATTTTGTATTTGGTGGCACAAACCTCAGAATTCAAAAGTGCACATTTAAAAGTGCACACATTGGCCACCGTCACGTTCTGTGCATGCATGCTGCCAACTAAGTGAAATGTAGATCGAAGGTTGTACCAATAAAGGCATTTCTGTTTTTGTCAGGGGTCATAGCAGACAGGCACCTCGAGGTTCTCAGGGAGAACTTTTACTTTTTAGTAGATTAAAATGGCCGATGGGCTCAGCTGAATCACTTCTGAAAAGGATATCATGCTCCATGAAAAGTACTTTTTTGATCACGGTATTGATTGATGCTCTCGTTCCAGCAGGCAAAGGAAGGGAGGGGGGTGTTCATGTTTACCAAGAAAAATATCCGCCTGTCCTCCCTGTTCCCTGACAATGTTAGAGATTGCTCAGTAAGTTGTTTTAACCGACTGAGAAACAATTATAGTGCAATATCTCAGGTAATTTTCCTGCTGGACAAAATAACCATCATTTGGAATGTAATCTCTGTAAATATTATTGGGACGGAAAAGCCGAGCGCTTTCCGCGGCAGCTCTTCTTGCATTTTTATCGTTCTCTTCAGTTCTGCATTGCAGCACTGAAGACAGAGACGCGGGAGTCGCGGGGTGCCATTCGGCATCTCAGAGCATCACTGTAAAGGGGGTCTGTTTGTGTTTCTTTCACCTGGCATTCACACATTTTCCCAGTTAAATCCAATTAGAGTAATGTGTAAATTTTATAAATAGACCTTTAAGTGACACTAAAACATTCCACAATGCAACACAGGGACAATATACAAAAGTGGCCAGTGTGATAGTAAGGGTGTGGGGCTTCATTGGTAAAATATTCACATAGTGTACTATTGTGTGTTTTAAGTGATTACAGATTTAAATTGTACCTTTAACCCCTTTGACTAAAAATTGCATCACCTGAAATCGTCTTACATTCATTAGCTAAAACGTATTTTTATTTTACATACAATTTCTTTTTTTCCACTTTCTGGTCCTTTTTTGGCACATATGATGTAATCGTGCCCAAGCGTTGCTTCCTGGGAAGGTTACTTCAGAGGGCCATTGCTGGGAAATCTCATCTGTAATCTCACAAGATCTCAGGATAAGGCATTTTCCTCCCCTGAAATGATCTTCATGGTCACATGGCCTAGTCACATGTGCCAGAGTTCCAGGAAGTGATGGAAGATCTAGTAACCCGCCTTTATATACAAAATTGCGAATAACCACACGAACTAGGACACCACTCCCCTAAGTATACAGAATACAAAAACAAAAATAGAGAAATGGGGCTTTAAAAGTGTCATCAAATGCCAGGAGACCCAGTTCAAAACTGCAAATACAAGTCTCTTATTGTATAAAAATATATATATTCTTTATTAAAATACTTAATAAAGATGACAGATTAGTGATATCATTAAATGGTACAAAACCTCCCTGGATTACATATAGATACAAACTGTGTATATGACAATAACTTATTAACATATATCTCCTTAAATATATCTTTATATAATTGCATAAATAAAGTAATCCATAAATGTTCAGTAGATCTATGATGTGTCATAGATGTGTCCAGTTTTCGACATGTTTCGCTCAAGGCTTCATCAGGAAAATACGGAGGTGCCGATAATAATCATAAGGATCTAGTAATCAATACATCAATATTTGTACATTTCCAAAATATTATTATATATTTAAAATTAAGGTTCCACATTACATGAAAAGATCAATCATAGATAAATACCATTAATGGAATCTCTGTCCTACTGACATGCGTCCCTACTGCCGGAGAGCCAAGCCAAAACAACCCGGGAGGTAATGGAAGTAGGGGACCATGCGGGCCAACGAATGGGGAAGAAGGTACGCCTGTCCATGATGTGTGCTTCAAACAGTTACTGGAAGTCATAAATATATATATATGGTTGGAAACACAGTAAATCCAAAACTGCCATTGCTCTCGCATTGATTACTTTACTTTATATTTACACAGTGGGCTAACTATTATCATACAGGGGTATCAAAGCATATTCCTTCCATTAGAGGCCATAGGGACATGCAATGAAGATGACTCAAAAGAGTCTCCTAATATACTAATATACAATGTTATACAATGTTAGTAGTAACACAAATCAAATAGAGTAAAGGTATGTCCCAATGGATCCAAAAAGTATCCTAATAGATCAAATACTATATCCATTTCAAACCCATAGATGCATAAACACAAGTTTACTATAAATCAAAAATAGAGCTGCTGAATAATAACATCTAAACCAAATCCATACTGAAATATTGGGAATATATACCTGCTCAATGTAGTATCACTCCTCATCTAGCAAAAGGCAGCCCCCCAATCCGAGCAGCCCACACCTCCCCTCTCTCTCCCTGCTCTATTCCCGCCGCACCAAACCACGCCGTTTGCCGCTAACGGCGCGCGTCATGTGCAGCTGGGACGGGCCAACAGTCTGCACAACCTGGATGATGCCTATAAATAGGGCAACATCCATGTGCAGACCGTCCCCATATGTTGTAGAAAGGGGATACGCCCAGTGATAACCTGCCCCAGGTGATGGAATTGGCTCCCAGGGGCATAGACACATCAGCCAACACAGAGGCACCCATTAACCAACAAACGTCCATTAGTAAGTAAATAATACTACATTTGTACACATAAACCAATTCACAAATGACATTGAATAAACAATGCCCTTATATAAAATGGCCACTGTCAGAAGAATGGGGAGTAAAAGAAAAATAAGGTATGCAAAAAATAAAAAGCCGGCAATCATCTAGAAGTATGTGATTGTAGATTGTCATTACTAAACATTTATAAATGTCTTCGTTGTTATTTTGAAGATATGGGTAAAGTTCCTCATTAAAGTGACATTAAACCCTCAGATTTTTTAACATAAACCAATACTGTAATGTGCGCCTTACTGTAATCCATGGTTGTTTCCCTTCTCTTTGCTGCTCTTCCTTTTAAATCTGTAACTCTTCTCATGCTAGGGGAGAACTTCCCTTTGCAACAGACGGCCTTGTCTCAGAAATGGATACACGGTGTCTGTGTATAGATTTGTATAGGCTTGAAACCTGAGCCAGCACTACAGGAAGAGGCCCTGAGCTGAAAAGGGAAGTTTTCACCAAGCATGAGAAGACATGAGGATTTAAAAGGAAGAGCAGCAAAGAGAAGGGAAACAACCATGGATTACAATAAGGCACACATTACAGTATTGGTTTATGTTAAAAAATCTAAGGGTTTAATATCACTTTAAAGTGTCAATCCGGTCAGAATATGACCCTCCTCCAACCCTGCAGGATTTTTGCTTTTCTTTCCTTTGTGAGTTTATACCCAGCTAAGTCCCACCTCCAGGTCCCTCACCAGTGCCGTTTCCGGTTGCTGGGTAGAGCTCATATAGTGCTGCAATGGTCGCTCTCCTGTTGGTCCTCTACCGTCCCTTCATGATGATGTCACTCCTCCTTTGGATCCTGAGAGGACCCTGCCACTGGCCAGCCAATAGGAAGTATCCACGTAGTGCAACCACGTGGATACCTTAAGGACCCCACCAAATCGGAACAGAGGAAGAGAGAAGACTCAGTACAGAAGGACCACATGATCGCTACTTTGAGTAATTAAATTTGCATTTAGATTTTTGGTCTTTTTCATTTATAGTGTTTTTATTATTTTGTTCCAACTATCACCTAGAGCAGGGGTAGCCACTTAAATTGTTTACATCAGCCTCATCTTTTTTTACGTATTTATTAAAAAATATGCAACTAAGATTACACATGCCCTTTAAAGCACAATCCGATCGCTGTTCCAATTCAAGTAAATGACAGAGTGACAACAACAGCCGCATCTGTAAGTGGCAGCCGTACAATCTGTAGGTTCTCACCGAAGGAATGCCAGATCGTACCATGGGATTGAAGTCTAACAGAGAGAGCAGTGATCGGTAGCTGCAGATTACTGGTGGGCTATTTTCATGACCATGTGGTATTCTTACAGTGAAAATGACAGGTAGGACATTGAAAGACTCTGAAATGATGGGTGGAATTTTCTAAATGTGTTTTAATAAACAGGGGAGGTGTGTTTTAAAGCCCAATTAAATAATTGACATTAGCTAAATAAGTTTCAGGTATATCCAAACAAAAGTTGTGCTAAGCTCTCTGATCTGCCAGCGCTGACTGGCGGAACTGACGGGGGAGGGGGTGGGTACAGCTGGCTCTGCCTCTAGATAGGCAGAGCCAGCTTTCACTCACGCAGCTGGGCGGATCCCGTTGTCTAAGTCTGCATCCGCTCCGGCTGTATCTCGCGGTATACTGAGCTTAGGGTGACGGGAGGACGCTAGTTTGTGTCCTCCCGTTACCCTAAGGAGAACTATGGGGAAAAACACTGACCCCATAGTTCTCCTTTAAGAGAGAAGCCGATTGGTTGCCATAGGCAACGGCTCCAGATTTTGTCTGCTCCAGTTTTGATCAACTCCCCCCAGTGTATAATGTATTGCTAGGATGTGTCATCCTCTATAGCTGATGGTACATTGCTGTGTATAATATACAGCACAATGTACCATCAGCTATAGAGGACGACAAATCCCAGCAATACATTAAAGAGCACCATGTGGGGGGGGTGCAGGCTTAACCCGAATGGTCAGTCTGCCCCTGGCAGGGAGACCACTGCCTCCCTACAGACAGCAAGCTTCCTTCTTTGCAGCATGCTGGCAGGGGGACAGGCTTTTCTACTCAGGCTGTCTCTGCTTTTGCACGCCTTTTGTTCTGATGCACCTGGAATGTATTTAGCTGCTATGAATAGAATGTTCAGTAGTGCTTTAACGGCACGCTTCCAAAGTTCCGTAGCACATTAACGGAACGATTCCAATGTTTAATTCCTGCCTCCTTTACAGCATAGAGGAACACTCTGCCTGGGAGCACTTCCTATGCTTCATTTACATGCAGACTCGACACAGCTTGTGAAATTAATATCACACAGAAGACAAACACCAGGTTGTTTATCGATCGAAGGTGTTATCGATTTGCAACCACTAATCTATTAACACGTTTTAAATGATTTTTCCAGAGCTATCAAGCGTTAGCTGATTAAGGCACCTCGGCGAACACACGCAGGTTTAGACACCAGCCAAACAGGATCTATTGCAGGGTCTCACTATATCACATGCTAGGCACAGTGGGGAATATTATTTTACATGCATGAAGACAGCATTAGGTAAGGTGAAGGAATGCATGGAAGATACAGTTGTGCTTAGCGAAGTGCTGCTGTCAATGAGCGAGAATTAATAAAGCTTGCTCTGTTGAAGAGAAGCAGAAATGGTTTAATTGATTTAAAAAAAGGCATTGATTGCCAATGCTAATCCATTAATGCATTTTTAAGTCAGCAAAACAGTGAAATGAAGGGAAGAAATTTTGAGGTCAATGTTGCTAAAGGGTACCTGTCATTTCTTTATAGGCCTTAAAGCCCAACTGAAATTACAGTTTAAATCAGCTGAATGCATTTCCAGGTGTATAAAAAAATGTGTACAAAGTTGTACAATTTGTTTCCTAAATGAAAAAGCATGCCCCCTGACAGTATGCTGCAGAGAAGGACCCTGTCACAGAAATCCAGCTTACTCATGTCTAGTACGGGTGGCTGCTCAAGCACAATCACATGCGCGCTGTCTCGATGGTAGGATGGCATATACTCATGTGCTTGCATGTAGACGTGTGCACGTATGCTCAAATGCGCGTGTTCCTAATTCAAAGAATGGCACCAGATGGCCTGTTTAAGGATGGACCTTGCACTTGGTCAGTGCAGAGAGTCCTTCAGCTAGTTCCTGTATACTGTGTATCTGATCCTGATTCTGCTATTTGTTATGGTTCTTGACCTCCCGCTTGTTACCCACTACTCTTCGGTCTGCTCCTACTTTTCACCATACTCAGGGGTGTCTGGACAAGGGACGTATGAGAGGACACCCTCGTTATTTTAGGTTCCTACCAAGGTACCTGACAGACCTGGTCCAAATCTGGTCCGAAACTAAGCTCTTCTGAACATAGAGGAAGTTCTTTCTGCTGCTACCCAATCAGCTTGAGCAGGGAACATGAGCAACGGGGGGACGCTATGACATCATTGGCCTTATATGGCCACATGGCTGTATTTGGTCAATAACACTGACCTAATATGGCAATGTGGTCATATAAGGTCAATGATGTCAGCACAAGCATCATGCCCCTTTATTCTCCCATCTGCAGCTGCTGGATGGGGAGTGTCCCGACCCACAGCTGATTGTACAGACGGTCCCATGTCCCTTCTACGTTTGGAGAAGCTCAGGTTCAGTCCAAACCTGAGGTCACTCCTATTCCCAAACATATGGAGAAAAAAAAAATAGCATCTGTGTGGTCTGCCCTCTTTTTTAGCATGCCATAGATAAGTAAGAATAAAATAGTTCTACTACCAAGGACCAATCAGAACTTATTTGGTTCTATGTAAGTTGTGCTATCATTTAGTACAAATTATTTGAGGGGTGGGGACAAACACCACATTTCACAGGGTGTCAGAGGCATAGGTTTTTCCTCGGCAGGAAAGGGATCTAAACCTGTTATTTGATTATATTAAATGATTTCAGCAGCTCGTCATTTTAAAACTATCTCCTATTTTTTTTTCCTCTTAAATTGTACTTCTGCTTTAACTAGAATCCGATTGTCTTCACAAGTGTACGTAAACAAAGCCACCCCAAATATCTGCAAAAGTTTTCTTCTCTTTCCTTTTGTAATTAAACACACGGTGTGATAGACCATAAAATATACTGTTTGTGTTTCTCATTGTACTGCTCCATTTGAGGGAAATATTAGGAGCTGTTAATCTATAATTAAATGCGCACTGAAGAGATAAATGAGCTGTTATTTATTTGCAACTCTACTTGGGATTCACGGCACCAGATAAAGGGGGGGGGAAATGGTTCCATTTCCCCAAAAAGTCATCAGCTTGCAAAAAAAAATAAGTTTAGCGCAAGCAGAGAGAAACTTTCAGAGTTAGAAATAATTAAAAAAGGAAGACAGGATAATGGATCGGAAAATCTCTTTTTTTTATTGATTAAAAAAGTATAATTGGAATTATAAGTTACTGAAATTGTGAAAATAAGATGAAATAAAATATTGCAATGATTTTTTGAACAGAAACATGACAGAATGTTAATTAGGTACTTTGTTAAAGCTGGAAACATGGGAACATTGTGAAGGGAATTCATGAAAACTGGAGCAGTCAAAATTTGGAGCGGCTAATAAGCTTCTGTCTTTCATTTTCAAATCTTAACTGAACAAACTAAAGAGAGAAGCTGATTGGTTGTATTGCACAGCTGCTCCAAATTATGTCTGGCCCAGTTTGGTGAACTCCTCTCTGGGATTCTTCCCCTTTTGAAAAACAACCCTCCCATTTTTTTCTCCTTCCTTCCTAACTTCCTTCCTTCTTCCCCCCCCCCACATACATTTTTTGGGGGATTGGGGACCATGACTTTCAGCCCCCAGGAACAGCTGTAAATTCTTAAATTCTGAAGTTCCTCTAACTGTTCCTAACATACAAAGTCTTGATAACACACTAATGCAGCCCCCTCCCCCGTATTTTAATAAGTAGTATTACACTCTCAAACAAATATAGCAAATAATTTTTCTTTCATTTTGGCATCACTGGTTGCCAGGAGCTGTGCGAGATGCTGGCCAGAGCGCCCCGGGCTGCTAAGAGCGGTGTGGGGAGATGTGTATGGCCCTTACACATCTCCCCGCCCAGCTCTTAGTAACCTGGATCGCTCTGGCCTGAAAGGGGGCAGCAGGCACACTGCAAAGCATGTCATGCTGCTCTGACCTGCCGCCCCCTCAAAGTGACCCAAAGAGGTACCACCTGAGGCAACAACGTCAGGCTGCCTCATAATGACAGCCCTCCCAAAAACATAACACCATCTAACATCTTTTAAAATCTGTCCCCAACACCAGGCTAACCTAACCCATCATCTAATCCCTAATGCACAACAGTTACCCCACACCTGCCAACATGTACTGTTTTAGTGGCCACAAAGTACTTGCACGTAGATGAAGACAATGAAAGCCAGAGATCCAACCAACACTTCCTGATGATCTGGCTTTGGATGGTATTTGGATGGGATGGTATATTATAATTATTATTATACAGGATTTATATAGCGCCAACAGTTTGCGCAGCGCTTTACAATATAAGGAAGACATTACAATCACAATACAATTCAAGACAAGATGGTAAGGAGGGCCCTGCCCGTGAGGGATTACAATCTAAAAGGGAGGGACAAGTGATACATGAGGAGGTAGGTGTGTGGGGATGAATTGTTTGAGAACGTGATGGTTGAGTGGTTAGGTTGAGGTGGGATAGACTTCCCAGAAGACATGAGTCTTAAGGGACCGCCTAAAGGCAGTCAGAGTGGGAGATAGACAGACAGGTTGGGGTAAATCGTTCAAGAGGATGGGAGAGACGCTAGAGAAGTCCTGGAGGCGTGCATAGGAGGAGTTGACAAGGGAGCTGGAAAGCAGGAGGTCTTTGGAAGAGCGGAGGGGACGGTTAGGGTGATACTTTGAGACAAGGTTTGAGATATAGCCGGGGGCAGAGTTGTGGATGGCTTTGTAAGTGGTTGTTAATATTTGGAATTTTATCCTTTGGGCTATTGGAAGCCAGTGCTGGGATTAGCAGATTGGTATGTGATTATTCAATTCAATGGAATGTCTCACTGATTGGGGGGATCAACAAGTTCCCCCAGGAACCTTTGTAGCAATTGATTAGCTATATTAGAGATCTACTGATTGCAGTTCTTCAAGCAGTAGACCTCTGTAATTGGAAGTTCACAAGCTAAACTTAGTAATGCTACTTCCCGCTCTTGCTCTACCTGTCAATAGGAACCCGCAGTTCCGGCTCCCTTAACCGCTCGTTTAATCCATTTCATTGAAACTGCACTCTGGGATAAGCACATATTGTCTCATTATAAGTGTATGTGTTAATTATGTGCATATCATAAATATTCCCTTTTCTCTCTTCTATTGTTACAATTATGTCTCAATGAAGGGGAATACGTAAATATGCTGAGAGTAAATTATTTCATATGAATTCCCAATCAATTTATTATAAACGTTTTAGGCTGATAAGTTTCTTCTTGGATACAGGAAGTGTCCCTCCCAATCACGCTCATGCTCTTTTGCGCTCACTTATTCAAGCCTATGACCCTTACCATCATACTTAAGCTTACACCTTCAAGTTTTCTGCCCCTTCTAGGAAAAAAAAGGTGATATATACGTTCCAAACTTTTCCCACTCTAGCCAAAAATATGTTGGCTGGATTTGGGTTAAAATAAAAGCCCAAAACCCCTTATAGTTTCCCTGTAAGGTGGTCACTATGACAGGAAGTTAAGAGAAATTACCCCAATGGTCACACAGACAGCAGTATATATCTGATTGACAAGAAGTGAAGGCAAATTGCCCCAATGGTCACACAGACAGCAATAAATACCTGATTGACAGGTTGTGAAGGCAAATGGCCCCAATGGTTACACAGACAGCAATGAATACCTGATTGACAAGAAGTGAAGGCAAATTGCCCCAATGGTCACACAGACAGCAATAAATACCTGATTGAGAAGAAGTGAAGGCAAATTGCCCCTATGGTCACACAGACAGCAATAAATACCTGATTGACAAGAAGTGAAGGCAAATTGCCCCCATTGGTCACACAGACAGCAATAAATACCTGATTGACAGGTAGTGAAGGGAAATGGCCACAATGGTCGCACAGACAGCAATAAATACCTGATTTGATTTTCTAAGCCCTTCCTCTATCAGATCCCCTTGCTCCACTCCAAAACAGATGGTGTTCCACTTTAATTTAAATATCAAGGGAGATTTTATAATGTACGAGGACAGGAACAGTTTACATGACAACAAAAATAATCTCCATCATTTTTTTTTTTTAACACTGCTCATTTCCATTTTATCTGTGCAATTCTAATACATGCAGGTCACATTACAGAGATTTTGAGCATTTTCTACAAATGCTCACATAATGAACCATGACATTTCAGTGTTCAGTAAAAGGTAGTCTAATTTATCAAATCTCTCCGCTGTGGCATTTTTTTTTGCAGGTGTACAGGAATCTGATTTGGGAACAGATTTGCATTATTTATATCTGTTACCAAGCCTGCTTGCAATGCATCTTGGGATTTCTCATAAATTCCGCCAGGGAAGCCATTAGGGTCTACTGGGCTCAGTTTTAATGCAGCTATTACCATTGTTAATTTGCATGCAGAACTATAATTGTGACTCATAGGCAGCAGAATTAGGGAATACATTTGTTGCATGGGCAAAGAAGGTTTTTGAAGTGCACCTGTCGCTTTGTACCAGTATTTTTCTTCCCTGAACTAGCCATTTTGCAGGTGTGTTCTCAGGCACCATGCTGCCTGAGATCATATTTAAAGCTTTGTCCCATGTTCTGTTTGCGCTCTCTTGTCAGCCTTTTTAACCAGTTCAACTTTCGCCATCATGGACTAGAACAATTTTTATTTCCACTATGGACTTTTGATTTGATGATTGCTGTAATTTTTTTATAACTAATAGTAATATCGATCTTTTTCTCAGACACAAGGCTTTCTTTTCATGATATTTTTGTGCAAAAAAAAGAGCTCTTTTCTAGGCAATCTATAGACAAAAATATGCAACAAAACAAAATAAAATTGCACTTTTTTACATCATTATTATTATTATTTTTCCTATTATTATTACTATTATTATTATTATTATTATTATACAGGTTTTATATAGCGCCAACAGTTTGCGCAACGCTTTACAATGTAAGGAAGACATTACAGTTAAAATACAATTCAAAAAAAGATGGTTAAGAAGGCCTTGTCATGTCATTCGAAATTTCATTCGACTTCGGAACAAATGGAGTTTCCCGGACAAAATCCACATCGAGTTTTTTCATCACTATGGTCAAAACTGATTATCGATTTGACCCCATCAACTGATAGAAAGTCAAAAGAACATTCATTCCTACAAAAGTTCTTGTGAAAATCTAAGCAGTAGAGCATAAGGCCAGCTTAAAAGGCTGTGTGGGGATGCGTTGTTTCAGAGTGTAATATTTCAGAGGTTAGGTTGAGGCGGGATAGGCTTCCCTGAAGAGATGAGTGTTCAGGGATAGCCGGACAGGTACTCTAGAGAAGTCCTGGAGGTGAGCATGGGACCAGTTGACGAGGGAACTAGAGAGCAGGAAGTCCTGGGAGGAGCAGACAGGATGGCTAGGGTGACATTTTGAGATAAGTTTGGAGTTATGGATGGCTTTGTAAGTAGTTGTTCATATATTTTGAATGTTGGTTGGTAGAAGGGGGTTGCAGACACTGAGCGGTTGGTTAGGTGGATGAGTCTAGCAGTTGCATGTATGAAAGACTGAAGGGGTGATAGCCTGTGTAGAAGTAGGCCAACAAGGAGGGAGTTGCAATAGTCAAGACAGGAGATAACAAAGAAGTGGATGAGTAGCTTTGTGGTTTCATTGGTTGGAAAGGGGCCTATGTTGGAGATGGTGGAGGTGACAGGATTTGAATAATGATTGGATGTGGGGCAGAATGGTGAGCTTAGAGTCAAGGATTACACCTAGGACCTTGGCAAGGGTGGAGGGAGTATTTGTGTTATCAATCTCAATGGAAAAGTTGGGGGGAAGGTGCATGGGGGTGCACAGTTTTTGAAAGGTTGAGTTATAAGAAGTGTTCTGACATCCAGACTGGTACGTCAGTTAGTAAGTTAGTCATGCTCAAGGAAACTGAGTGGGTGGAGTGAGTTGTGGAGTGGAGAGATATAGATGAGTGTCATCAGCATACAGATGGCATTGGAAGCCATGTGAAATTATCAACTGACCAAAGGAGTAGGTGTAGATAGAGGAAAAAAAGGGGACCAAGGACAGAGACTTGTGGGGATAAGGAACGAGGAAGAGGAAAAGGAGGCGTTGGATTTATAGGTGACACTAAAGGAACACTTAGATAGGTAGGAGGAAAACCGTGAGAGAGCAGAGTCCTTGGAGGCCAAACAAGTGGAGCTTTTGCAGTGTTGAGCAGTGTTAATTAAAACAGATAGTGTTACTGTAATCAAAAAGCATACATTTTATTCTATAATGTATCCAATAAAATAATCAGCTTGATAGGTAACTAATGTTTAACAGGAACTATAATGGTTTTGGCCAGTGCTGGGCTCTACTGTACAATGAGTTGGGATGCTAACATTGAATGGTACTGCAAACAGACAAGTGTGTATGGACCCTTATTACATTTCCTTCCTTTCTACCTCCCTCCCTTCCTTCCATCCTCCTTTCTCCCTTTCCACCCCTTCCAATCCTTCCATCCTCCTTTCCTCCATTTCTACCTCCCTTCCTTCCATCCTCCTTTTCTCCCTTTCCACCCCCTTCCATCCTCCTTTCCTCCCTTTCTACCCCCTTCCAATCTCCTTTCCACCCCCTTCCATCCTCCTTTCCTCCCTTTCTACCCCCTTCCAATCCTTCCATCCTCCTTTCCTCCCTTACTACCCCCTTCCAATCCTCCCTTTCTCCTTTCCTCCCTTTCTACCCACTTAAATTCCTTCCGTCCTTCTTTACTCCCTTTCTCCCTTCTTTTCTGCTTGTCATCTTTTATTCCTTCCTTCCGTCCTTCCTTTCTTTCTCCCTACCTTCCTTACTTCCTGCCTTTCATTTTCCCTCCCTCCCTTCCTTCCTTCTTTCCTCCCTTCCTCCTGTCTGCAATAAACATATCAATAGCTTCACATAGATTCAACAATTATAACATATCTCCTGAGTCTCTGATCATGAAAATTCTTTTTATTTAAAAAATTCTCCCAGCTTCAATGCTGCACCGCCAGATGTTGAATTACAAAGAGCTATAAAACTGTTGTCACAGGGGTTTAATTAATGGTAGTTGAGTTCTGTACTCCCCTACAAAAGCCTCCCTTAGTTGATTGCTGCTATGACTGAGACTCAAGGACAAAGGATTCAAATTCCTCTCAGTCAGAGTGCCCATGTCACCGTATTTTCCCTTTCATACCCCGATGGGAATTAAAACCTTTTCGCTTTTGGTGTGTGTTGGTTTAAACTATAAACCTCTTGGCATACCAAATTGATAAGGTATTCAAAGCTTTTATTTATATTAATGGATTGTATGTATTATGAACAGACTGATTTAAAATGTAATGTATGTACATCACTTTATTTATTTATGGTTTTTTTAAATGTATTTATGTATATATTTATTTATTTATAAAATGGTTTAAACATTATTTTAAATATTTTTGCTAAAATATTTTGTTTTATTGATCTTGAATATAGGGGATCCCAAATGTGGAGGTTTTGATGCATTAAAGCCTAACTGCAGGGGAAAAAAAAAAAAAAAACTAACTTTGCAGTGGCACGGGTAGAAAGGGTGCCAGCAAACAAGGAGTGCTACTTACCTTAATCCTCACTCCAGCAGGCTCCTCCCTTTCATGAAATTGGCCCCCCGAAGCCCCCTCTCTTTGGCGCAAGCCCATGGTTCAAGTGTATTTACAGCTACAATATAAGCAGTGGTGTCACAGGGATCTGCTTTAGCAGAATTCCTTGAGGAAACAATAAAACAACAACAAAAAAACATGCCAATGGTAGGAGCACCCTCAGGTTTGAGCAGTAAGGAGTAGGCGGCTGTAACACATGCTTTCTAATCCCGCTATTGGAGGAGACCTATTTTGGGAAACTTTAGAGCTCTGCTGGAAACAAAAAGGGAAATATTATTAAAATACACATTTATTTGAAGTGTTTCTTCATACGGTGTTGTGTGTTTCTTACAATTTACATTCAAAACTCAAATGCACCAGTAACCCGGCTAGGGTTCCGAGGGACCCCAACACCATTTCCAAAGGGAGGAGGCAATCCCCTACTTGTCCATCATGGGAGGCAAGTAGGTGTCTTATAAGCTCCGGTTCTTTTAAGCCCCCCTTTGTGGCATCCCCTCCTGGACACCTAGGGTGCCATTGAACCTTATGCCTGTCAGTATCAGGAGACACTAAGCTTAGGAGTTAAACCTTAGAAATGCATTTAACTACCTTAACTATTATCAAAATGTTATTTGTGTATCACTCGGCTGTATATCCTCAAATCATCTCTGAATTGGTGCTGACACTGTCCTTCCTTCTGGAGGGGGGCTACTTTTGTTCCCCATGGTCCCTGTGTGTGTTGTAAAGTAGCCACCGCTCCAAGCTCGCTCCCCTGATGGACTATAATCTCAATACAAATTAGTATACTAAACATGAAATTGTTTTACTTTACAGCGCACAAACAGGGACCATGGGGAACAAAAGTAGCCCCCCTCCAGAAGGAAAGGCAGTGTCAGCACCAATTCAGAGATAATTTGAGGATCTACAGCCGAGTGATACACAAAAATAAGATACATTTTTGTTAATAGTTAAGGTACTTGAATGCATTTTTAAGGTTTATTTCCTGAGTTTAGTGTCACTGTAAAAGGTTATTTGCAAGGCTGTCCACCATGGAATGTCAATGGTGCAATAGTTTACCAGCTGCTGCATCCACCTGCCTTGTATATAGGGCGAAGGTGACTATGGCAATGTGCTCAATTGTAACCTGATTTCATCTTCTTCCTTTAAAGTCCGTGCTTATGTAAATACATACTGTATATGAGATAAAAACTCAAGTATGCAGCAGTAAACTAGAACACCTTGTAACAAAACCTTAGCTGTCTATACATGCCTGTTCTCTGACTGCAGTGATATTATAAGAACTTAATTGGTAGCCACTAATCAACTCGCATACATCTTTTGTGGTGTAAAGATAAAATTCCACAACAGTACTTTGGCAAGCCAGCCAGGAGGGGATGACAGGATCCTGAGGACTTGGAAGCAGAGGTTGAACCCACTGGGGGAACTCCTGACACTCTACCAGCGAGGTAAGACCAGTGTTGCCTATGTTTAAAGTGTTCAGTATTACCTACATGTGGCAGGTGCAGGAACTATGAGATCCAGAAAGACTACACAACACTGCAGTTCAACTGACTGGACAATACAAATAGGTAATAGGTCTATGTCTAAAGAGACATGTGGACAGGGTTCCGCTGAAGGACCATGCAGAATACCAGCAGCAGAATATTTTTGTTCAAGTCATTCTGAATTCATAATAATACAAAAAATAAAATCAAAAATATATTGAATAATTAATACAATTAATAAATTATTGATATAGTTGATCAAAAATAAATAACAATACCGTTTTGTATGCAAAGTGGAGTAAGCCTCTAAGCGTGTTCCTATTGCAAAGGAGAGGTAATAGATTGGAAGCTTTGCAGGCAATTTTGCTGGATTGTGGTGCGAGGCCTCAGATTGGTGTTGGGGCACGCAAAAGAATTTCCAGGGTGGGTTTCCTGATGGAGACAACAATGGACCATGCCTCCAAAATACTTGTTGAACTGGCCACTTGTAGTCTCCATCGGAAGATTGCGTGACAGGGTGACCCCTACAGGAGTACAATAGGGAGATCGGCAAAGCGTTGTCACCCAATAACAGCTAGCGCCTAAACAAGGACCTTTATGGCAGGATCACCAGGTACTATTTTAATAAAAGCTTTGATTTTAAAAATGTAGAAAATTACTTTTTAAAATTATGTTAACGTGTTAAAACTTGTATCAGATTTTAGAGCTTTGGTTTACATCACTTTTAACTACAGATCTAGATGCATATTGTTTTTGTTTGTTGTTTTTTTTTTGCCTTCCTCTGGATTAAAAATGGGTTTTGTATATGCAGGTTTTTGATTTATTGTTTTTTTTGTTTGAGCTCGATGGACGTGTCCTATTTTCAACTACGTAATTTCTAGGGACGTAAAGATGGAGACATGCATATTTAGATTTTACAAAGCAATCCTATCTCCATTTAAAAATTCCCCCCGAATGAAGCATTTGGACTTTAGACTCTCCACCCAGGCAGTTGCCGAGTTCTCAGCGGAACATCTAGGGAAATGTCATTCTCTCAATGTGTTTAACTTTATAGAGTCAGCATTCTAGGGCAGCATATGCCAGTTCATCTGGGGAATTTAAAACTTACTGGAGAAGCACAATCCACTTAGTCTTTAGATAATAGCGTTGCCAGATTAAATACGTCTTGTAGGTAGCCGAGGCAACCAGGAAAAAGAATTAAAGACCTGTTTTATGTTGTTTTCCAGGAGTTATGTGCGAGGGTCTAATTAACATCCACAAGTAATTAGAGCCATTTCGGCATTTAACCATTTCGCCAGTGACAGCGCTGTTCATAACGCTCCACAACGAGTACATTATTTAATGCGCCGGTTGCTGGAACATTGGCGTCCTCGGGCTAGACGTAACAATGGGTCATGCTGATAATGGTTACGCTGCGTTCACTACAGGCAGGCGGCGAGCCGGGGCTCTCCAAACGTTTGTCAATTTCCAGCAAAGAGAGAACTAGCGGGATTTAATCTTTACACTGCCCTTAGATACGAAATAATAAGATAAAGCGGCGTGGACGGTGTGTGGCTGGCTGAAGCTTCTGATCATTAGATAGCGGGTAATCAAGACTAATTGCCGCGCTTCGCTCGGGCTGCGGCTCAACAGGCCTTTTTTTTAATATTCCTTGCCCTGCTCCAAGGGAGGAATATAAATACTTATTATTTGAGCCTATTAAATTGGGACAAATATCCCTGAGGTACAAGCTGTTCTTCTGTTAAATAATTAAAATTACCCTATAGAGAAAGAACATACTCTACAGCTCTGGGAAAGAGAGAGGACAAACAAAAAATTGAATGTAACTGTCCGCAAAAAAAAAAGCACCAAAGGCAGTCAAAGAAAGGGCTTAGAACGTACCTTGGGGTTTGTTCTCTAAAAGGCAAGGCTGTTTAGATCTCCATATATTAAAGTAGATGTAAATCCAATCTTTAAAATCTCATAAAAAGTTTTACAGGTTAAAGTGTATGTAGAGTCAAAATGTTTCTTTTTTTTGTTTTGGAAAGAGCCAGAAATAGTTAAAACCTCTGCCAGTCTATTTTTGTGCAGTCTTTGTCCCACTGGGGAAAATGTTCTGGACTATCCCAGAGACACAATTTCTGTCACACAGACAGGGCTGTAGCTACCATGGGGCGAGTGAGGCACCCGCCTCAGGCGCAGCTGAGAGGGGGCGTAGCCAGGGACAGCCTGGCTGCGCCCCCTTGCCCCTGTTGCCATGGTGCGCACAGGGCACCATTTGCAACAGGGGCGCCAGGCGGGCCAACACAGCCACGGCTCGGAAGGGAGAGGAGGAGCGGCACAGGCTCCAGTTTCTCCTTGGATCCCGTAGCTCTCTCCCACCTGTATGGGCAGAGAAGTCTGTGTCCTCTCTTTTCCTGTTTCAAAAATGAAATGTCACCGCTCTGTTTAGACCCCTGATATTTCCCCAAAGCCCCCCAACAGTAAAAAATATAAAACAATAATAATAAAAATAAATACATTTTAAAAATAACACGTCTGTTGGGGGCACAATTCACTGTTCTTGCCTCGGGCGCAAAAGGAGCTAGCAATGGCTCTGCCCAGAGACACAACAGTAAGAAGAAATATCCCAAAGTGGGTGAGCTCTCTTAGAGAGTTGTCCCCAAAGCAGGTATTTCCATTGGAACATTAACCCTCAGCTCTTGTTTTGGGGACAAGGCTAAAATTTTGGATGTCCCCTCACTTTTTTTCTCGGTGACAATGGCCACCAATGCCAATAGGTTGGTGAATCTTCCCAGCAGAGACAAAGGCATCATTGAAAACTTATTGGAGCAAAGAACCGAGGTGCCACAAGACATAGAGCAGTCCACAGTGTTTTTATTGGTAGAAAATAAAGCCATCAAAAGCCAAAGTGTTTCACCCCACCCCCCTTCATCAAGGCTTGAGTTATGTTCAGAGGATAATCCCAAAGGGTATAAGCTGGACTCAGGGTTAAAAAGGTGATCTAACATCCTTTTCTCATATACTAGGACCAGTTTAGACCAATTTAGACAGGAACCACTTAACCTCCCAGCATGTCTTTTGGAGTGGCAAAAGAAACCAAAATCAGCAAAGGCTGAACATGCAAAATCATAGAGGTGTCCTGGTTGGGATTTGAGCTAAGAGCCCTCGCATTGCAAGGCAGGAGTACTAACCACTAACACATTGTACTTCCCGACTCTTTCCATGCCAAATATACAATTTAATGTCATCTTCACTCTTTTTAAATCTGCAGCTTTTATTAAGATAATCCCTGGTGATCATCCTGCCATGAAGGTCCTTGTTCAGGCACTTCTTATGGGCTACCGACACTCTGTCCCTGTATCCCAGTTTTGCTCCTCCATTGTTGCTACCGATGGAGACTACAAGTGGCCATTTCAACACATATTATGTAGGCATGGTCTATTGCTTTGACCATCAAGTAACCTTCCCTGAGAAATGGCATGTAGCCGTTGCTGGAGTGCATGTAGACAGGAAGTGGCTGCAGGAGATCAATAGCACTGAGAGGTGAAAACAAGTTATTTATTAATAAAATGCCAATTGGTTTTGATACATAGTGCCAAGGAATGCTACATTGCACTTGGTTATGTTGTGTCAGTTTTGGCAAAGAGCATATTGAAGATCCTATTTAAGAAAATATGTTGTGTATACATAAACAAGTATTATGCACCATAGCACACCACAAAGAGGAATGTTTAAGCCAGCTGAGTAAGGCTAGTTCAAACATTTCTTGGCCTAGAGCTAAGCAATTATGAAGGGTTGGCACGAAGCAGAAAATCAAAAGTTGGTTTTAGTTTCATAAAATGTTTTACAAAGATCAAAATGCTAAATTTGCTCTAATTTTTGGTATGCCAAAGGCACCTAGTGTAATTACGTTCTCACAAAGATATTAAAAAACAATGGGTTGTGAAGTAATATTTAAACTTTTGGGTAAAGAGATCTAAGAGGAGTCAGACTGCTATAACCTTGCCTGTCTCTTTGTTAAAGGCTAAGTGCGCTTTCAAACAAAGCGCACATATTCTCTTTGCACACACCTCCCTGAAGAGTAAACTACCCCATCCACACACACACACACATACATCAATTCCACAACCTCTAGCATTTGTTTTCATCCCTCCCTCCTCTGTCTGCTAGTGAATAGCTCTTGCGCAACAGTAACCCAATGGGACCATGTCCCTACAGAAGGCTGGAGATGTTTGGAAATAGTAAAAGTTTGTTTGTTTTTAAGCCCGTAGTGGTTACCTAACTGGCATATTGGAGCGATGGAAAACAGATGGAAATGTTCTCTTATCTCTAAAGCCAATCACCAGTCAAACTCATGCCATAGGAAGTTATCTACCACAGCTCTTGGCAAATGCCAGGATAACCTAACTGCAGGGAGGACCTGCACGTCTATTCCAACCTGAGGACCTGGAAAATCTGATAACATAGGGTGTGCTTCAGTTTTAGCCATCACAGACTCCAGCCCATTTGTATATATATAGTTTAAAACAACCTTTTTCCTAAAGACCTTTCTAAATCCCTTTTTTCCCTAAAGGCTTTTGGTTGGACCAGTGACATCATGGATCCTTCCTCTTCGGCAGCAGTGGACAGTCCCATCGCCTGGACTAAGTGACCCTCACATAATGAAGTGTGATTACTGCTTGGTCCAGGAGTACTGTGAGCCCTGGTCTGCTTGATGATGCAACCTCAGAGAGCCGGTCCATGGCAGCCTGGGCTCAAATGAAGCTGGTTGAATGATGCTGCCCATGTTTTAAACAAAAAATGACCAGCCACACAGGATGGAGAAAGGCAACAGTACCGAAGCATGGAGAGGGTAAGTAATTCTTGGACACTTTCTTTTTTTTAATTTATATATACAGATGGTGGATATAATAATACAAAAAAAAAAAAAGGTTAGAGTTCTGCTGTAAACTGTTATGGGAGCCTTAGTAGGTATAAGATAAATGACTCCACAGCTAAAAACACCTCCTTCCTAATGGCTACCTCGGCGAGGCCCTGGAGGAAGAAGGCCGCTCGATGTGCACAATGTAAGTATTGCTCTCTCTAATTTAATTAATATTACCGATTCAACAGACCTCACTTCTTATTTACATTTAATGATAATGACTCGACTGTTGTGCGGCAGCTTTCTGTTTTCAAGTAAAGTATCCTATTTTTTCGGAGATGCGGTTAATTAAGCTCACTCTGGACAAGATGGCCTGGAAAAGATATATTTAAGTTTAAAATGCTATTATTGAATGCAAAAGCATTTATTTCTGTCCCTGAAAGCCCAGAGTGTTTACTGTGTTTTTAAAGTATTTTACTTGACTGCTATCATGTGCTGCATACAAAATCCCCAGGGGACTCAGCGCTATCACTCAAGTGACACTCTATAAAATTCCCCTTGCCTCATTCCCTGGCTTCTACATAAAGGGTTATGTAGGGAAGTAAAGAGAGGATTAAAGGTGCTGGGGCCAGCAAAGACACTAATTAGACTGTCCCAGAAAGGAGAGGGTTCTGACATGGAGAGAGGGTATGTGCTAGGAAATTGACTCTTCCTTGATTTGTCAAATTTGCTAGCAAGTTTACAGGCACAGTGAAAGTCAATAAAAACTTGGTTAGAGAAATGAAAAACACTGCAAGTGGGCTTCTACCTGCAATTTGTTTCAGTTGGTGAAAGGGTCTTCTTAAGATGGAAGCTACATGACTTATCCCACCAGCAGGGTATCTGGCTGTTATCCTGATGCAGTGGTTTCAATATTTTGGAATTCTCAGATCCAGGACAAGCACCTAGATCAGAAGATCTGCCATGTTCCAGGTCAGTATTATAGACAGAGACAGTCAAGAAACTCGAAGGCGAGGAGTGATGGCAGCCTACATATTTCTTACAGTATAGTTTCCTTCTAAAGATCACCTCCACTAATGTCCAGAACTGTAAGGTTATATAAATCAGAAAGCCACATGTATCTACTGTAATCTTTGTGTTATATAAATCCACTGATGTCCTTTCTAGGGTAACCTGCAGCCTCACGTGACTCAGAGCTAAATGACCCACCACTTAGAACCCACAAGGTAGCTCTGAGAACCTGGGAACACATTTCTTGGATTTTTTCAAGGCTTGGTTCCATGGGTATTCAGATAATTGGAGTAGTGGCAACTATTAGGTTTTACCTAGCCAAGAAAAAGGTGAATCCAAGTATGGGCATATTGAAATACAGCTCAAGGACACCTATCTTGTGCCCCGCAACTTTTAACTAAAGGATGTTTTGTCTAGTTAGGTCCACTCAAAACTTTTATTTCAGAACTAAGTGGATGCCAACAAGTTGAATCATCTGCCTGTTTCTTATATTACACATTATTACACCATTCCGTCAGAGTGCTTGACTCTCCTGCCAAGGCCATAACAATATCTCCTTGCTTTAGGGGGAGAGAAGGAGAATGCAATATAATAAGCAATAAAGATGGTTTCATAACCACAGGCACCGTTCAGGTTTTTAATATATGGGGTGGGAACCATCATAAGTCAACCAAAAAAATGAAAAGAAAAGTAGGATTTAAGGTTGCTTCATGATAAATGAGTTCTCCAATTTTTAGGATTCATAAATGCTAGCAAAAATGTATCCAAAATACAGCGTAAAAACACTTCAGCTATTCCCTGGAATTTTTTTTAAGTTGGTGACAGGGTCTCTTCAAAGAATAACGCTAGGATTTTTTTTTTAGTATTAACCCTTGCAGTGGGGCTACCTCTGCACTGCAAGGGTTAGGTGCTCATTTTTGTCTAGGTGCGAAAAGAACAAAGAAACTCACCCAAAGCTCCGAGCTGGCCAGCTGTCTCGGCGCTCCCTCCAGCCTGTTCCCACCTCCGCAGCAGATTGGAATGTTCCTTAGCGTCCTCATGTCTATTAACAATGTATAGATGTGATGATTTATTGGATCTTAGATTGCTGCAGAGGAGGGGGAGAGCTAATCCAGGGACTGATTTAGGAAGAAACTTTGGGTGAGTATATCTTCATTTTTTTTTTTTACCTAGACACAAACAAGTAGTTAACTCTTGCAGTGCGGAGGTAGCAAGGGTTAATATAAAATGCCTTTTGTTCTGCTTTAAAGTCCAAATTTAGGCTCAGCCCCCTCCAGTAGATCAGTCTTCTCCCCCTTGTTGTCCCCTGCACTCCTACTGAATGTTATACTAACCTTACCTTAGTGTTCAGGCCTGTCAAGTGACACGCTGGGTCCGCTACCCATTCAGTCATTCCGGGAGTAGAGTGGTGCAGACGTGATGACATCTGGTGGTAGGAAAGAAGTAGATTGTAAGCCCTCAGGGGCAGGGCCCTCCTTAACATCTTGTCTTGAATTGTATTGTGATTGTAATGTCTTCCTTATATTGTAAAGCGCTGCGCAAACTGTTGGCACTAGATAAATACTGTATAATAATAATAATAATACTGCAGGGGAGAGCTCTGGATTTAAGGAATATATTGCAGTATTTTTTTTTTTTTACTGGCTGGGGCACCATATTAAATACATGTTTCACTAACAAGCAGTGAACTGGACCTAGGATATACATAATTAAAAGTGCATTTTTGGTACATACCACACATTAAAACATGCTCTGCTTGGAGTTCTTCTTTAACAACACAACAACAATCACAAGCTTGTGATAAGATCAGGGGTGCACGGTTTCTTACCTTAAGGGTAATGCTGCTTGTCTACCGTTGTAGGTTGTAAGTAAAATTAACAGTGCCCTCTCATAGCACATTCTGGTAGGAGTCTTCGTATGCTGTAACTTGTGATAATGAAGCCACTGTGATTAAACGCACGGCTAGATCATCATTAAAGGCCATCTGACAAAACCACTAGCTTTGCTCTTTCCAAAGTTTTGCACTCTTTGTAGTGATGTTTTCAGATCCGCTCAGAGCCAGGATGTCTGCTGGAACAAAGCATCACTAAGCATTTTCCCCTCGCAGGGCTCCTAAATGCAGAGCGGCAGACACATTGTCATGTTTTACACTGTCTGACCGGAATGAGAAAGTGCCAATTTGCATTTTGTTTGGGGAAAGGCTGAAGTTTTCAGTTTTATGATAGTTACAGGTTACAGAAGAAATACCCTTAAAGGGGACCTATCACGGAGAACATGTGGACAATGCAGGGTCTGTCCAACCAAAAATGTCATTGTGTTTATACACTGATCAGCCATAACATCATGACCACTGACAGGTGAAATCAATAACATTGATTAACTTGTTTCAATGGAACCTGGAAGTGGGTGGGATATATTAGGCAGCAACTGAACATTTTATACCTGAACTTGATGTGTAGGAAGCAGAAAAAATGGACAAGTGAAAAGATTTGAGCGACTTTGACAAGGGCCTAATTGTGATGGCTAAATGACTGGGTCAGGGCAACTCCTCAACTCTAGCTCTTGTGGGATGATCCTGGTCTGCAGTGGTCAGGATGTCCCAATAGTAGTCCAAGCCAAGGAAGAAAAACTGGATCTCAATCCAATCGAGCATCTGTGGGATGTACCGGAACAACATTTCCGATCCATAGAAGCCACATCTTGTAACTTACAGGACTTAAAGGATCGGCTACTGACGGCTTGGTGCCAGATACCACAGCATACCTTCAGAGGTCTAGTGGAGTCCATGCCTCCATGGGTCAGGGCTGTTTTGATGGCAAAAGGGGGACCTGCTCAATACAAGGCGGGTGGTTGTAATGTTATGGCTGATCGGTAGACATGTAAGCCGGCAAAAAAAATTGTTTTGTTTCATTATTTCGTTTTTCGGTGTTCAGGTCTGAAAGTCAATTGGTTTTGGCATTCGGATTTCGATGAATCAGCATTTATGTTAATTTCAGGTGAGTTAAATGATGATTATTAATTATAAGAGGAAGAATTATGTTTAATGTTTCTTTTGTTTCTTTTTAACTTTTAACACTCCACAGAAACAAGAAAAAAAGAACCAATTTATACCAGACCTTGAGGTCTGGTTGGGATTTTAAGGGGGAACCCCAATGCCAAAATCTTGCCGCCCCCCTAAAATATTTATCTCTCAAGTCTGCTCCTCTGCTGATTGCCAGAAGGCAGTGGGTGGAGCAATAGCCAGCCTGCTATTGGCTATTGCAATTTAAAATAGCCAAAACAGAGATATTACTTTGCACAGTGCTTTCAGTCAACAGTATGGACATGCTTACTACATGTCAGGAGTCCAGGAGTCCATATCCAGGGAGAGAAGAAGTGTACATGAGGGCAGAGAGGCATTAAAAGGTACAGGGGGTGGAGCATTGCAGGCCAGACAACTGCGAGACATACCAGAGGATATGCATGGAGACACAGGAGTCACAAAGGTATACAGGAGCACACTTGCAGACACAGAGTGCACACAAGTGCACTTAGGGACACGGGGTGCAAAGGGGGTGCAAGGGGACACACTTGGAGACACAGGGTGCACAGGGGCTCACTTAGAGACACAGGATGCACAGGGGCTCACTTGGAGACACAGGGTGCACACAGGCACAGTTGGAGACACAGGTTGCAAAGGGGGTGCAAAGAGGGTGCAAAGGCACACTTGGAGACACAGGGTGCACACAGGCACAGTTGGAGACACAGGTTGCAAAGGGGGTGCAAAGAGGGTGCAAAGGCACACTTGGAGACACAGGGTGCACACAGGCACAGTTGGAGACACAGGTTGCAAAGGGGGTGCAAAGAGGGTGCAAAGGCACACTTGGAGACACAGGGTGCACACAGGCACACTTGGAAACACTGGGTTCACTTGGAAACATAGGGTGCACACAGGCGTACTTGGAGACATAGGGTGAAAAGGGGGTACCATGGGACACACTTGGAGGGTGCACAGGGGCTCACTTGGAGACACAGGGTGCACACAAGCGCACTTGGAGACACAGGGCTCACTTGGAGACAACCGGTGAACAGAGGCGCACTTGGAGACACAGGGTGCAAAGGGGGTGCAAATCAACACACTTGGAGACACAGGGTCTACAGGGACACACTTGGAGACACAGGGCTCATGTGGAGACACAGGGTGCACAGGGGTGCACATAGAGATACAGGGTGCACAGGAATGCTTGGAGATATGGAGAGCACAGGTCACATTTGGAGACACAGGGCCCATTTGTCTAAATATTAGGTTTAAAACAGAGGTTTTAGTTGCACACTTTTTGGTAAACATGTGAAAGCCACACTTCTTCGTCAAGGCCCCTCTGTGTAGTGCGGTCTTAACTCTAATCTATGGGAGCCTCCATCTTGGAGCATATATATGAAAGGATGAACTGGGTGCAGGTTTGCCAGGAGGTAGGGTTACAGAAAGCTAAACATAGATTCTCTATACTCATACTAGCTGTAATAAAGCTGAACTCCAGGCAGATATAAAATACACAACTGAATACAGCTCTGTAAATATTAATACTTGTACATCATCAAAAGATTATAAAAACAAGCAGTTCAAGTATCTGAATACTACTTAGTATCAGCCTCTGGAAATCCATGTATAGCACAGCTCATAACGGGAGAGGGAGTTTTCCTGCAGTGCTGATAGGAGGAGAAAGGCAGGGTTGTGCTGTGTGGCAAAGCTATGTAAGTCTCAGTACTGGATGAACAGCAATACAAATGCATTAGCAGCTCCCATATCCAGTATGGATTTTATCTCTGTATCTAGCTGTTTGCTGGTGTTCAGCTTTTGCCGGTAGGTAGAAATACTTCAAACACCCCTTCCAGTAAGTCCACCATCTGAAGATGGATGTGACATAATACAGCTGCATTAAAGGCTGCGCTCATAGCACAGATTAAAGTCCGTTGTTAAAATATGGACGTGACATCTGCTGAATGCCAGCCATTATGTTCCTGCAATGGTTCGAGATAGTGTTGTGGCTTAGACCTATTCCATTCAATTTGTGAGTGTGGTTTCTGCATCGTCCTCAGCAAAAAGCCATTGTTAATCGAAATGTTTTTACATAAGTGGGAACCTTGGAAATGTCAAGTAGCAGAAAGCACTGCAACCCTCACAAGGACTCCTTATCTGTTATGTGCCTTTTGTATAAGCCATTGATCTGCGGAAATGTTTAAAATGCAGCTAAATCTAAATTATGTTGGTTTATCCCTGCCAAAGAAAATAATGGCCATCCAATCAGTGCTTCCGATATATGAATGGTGCGTATAAGAATACGGATGTTTATATTAGCACAGGACCTATAGGACGCCTCTATTCTAATATAGTGAAGTCCACTCATAAGTGATATCTCATTGTTAGGGGACAGTTGAGCCAAAATGGCAGTCCCTTATATTTGGGGGACACTAATGGTGGGTAGGGATGTGCATTCTGCAATATGTCTCAGTAGCGGAATACCCAAATATCACTGAGCTGCTCTTGTATTTTATCTACTTAACCATTTTGCTGCCAAGGCCCTTTGTGCGTTTTTTTGCACACATGATATAATCCACATTGAAGGCCTGAAAAAGAGGCTATTGTAGCACATTTCCCTTCCTTATTACTTCACCTTCTCAACTGAAAAAAAGAATCCCCTTCTTATCCTTTTCTCTTTCTTTCTTTCTTTCTTTCTTTCTTTCTTTCTTTCTTTCTTTCTTTCTTTCTTTCTTTCTTTCTTTCTTTCTTTCTTTCTTTCTTTCTTTCTTTCTTCTCTATTAAACTTTTTGAGAAGAAATACAAAAGAATAACCTAGAGCATTAGCCCATTTTTGTAACAGTTACAATTTCACAGAAAGCACTTTCTTTTTCCCTTCATTCCTCTTTTTTTTCCTTGGTTTAGCATTGTCTTCCCTCCTCCTGACCTCCCTATCTGCAATATACATATCCATCAGTGTATCACATATCCCGTCCTGAGTCTCTGACTGTGAAAATTATGTTATCCCTCCCTACCTGCGGTCCTTCCTTCCCTGACTTTACTTTCCAATAAGCTCTCTTACCCTTTCAGAATGTATAAACAACATGTTCCTCTTTTACAAACCTGTCTTTTATGCATGGGCAGAGTTCGCTATATAGCTGTATTTGAATACAACGTTTAACTTATCCAATCCCCCAAATGACGGGTAATTTCTATAATGGTATATTATTTCCCTGTTAGCATCAATGGCGCACGGTCAGCGTCTGAGTCTGCTGCTCGCTGCCTGTATAATTGTGCGTTTGGCTCTCTTTTGAAGAGTCTACTGTGTTAAAAAAACCGCCTCTCTAGTTCACTGTGCTGTCGATTCTCGGTTTCGGGGAAAATCCATGAGTGCTGACAACACTGTGATTGTGTGACACCGAGGTCAAGATGGAGGTATTGAAGACAACGGCAGAGATGTGAGTTCTCACAATTCCAAGCTGTTAGAGATACAGATGCTAGATTGATGTTCTGAGCCTCGTGCCTGTTTCAGGAGAGGAAGACAGTGGGAAGCCTGTTGATTTTATAGTGCCTTGGCTCAGTGGCTTTATTTACTAGAGCTTTTAGAAGTAACGATAGGACTGGGACTCATTATTATTAAATGTAACAAATAAGAATTCTTCAATTATAAGATAGAAAAGAAAAATCTGGTGATGGAACGGATTAAAGTGATGTATTTGCAGGAACGTTACAATCATTAGGTAGATGGAGGGAAAGAGAGAAACATTAAGATTTATTTTGTTGGTTTTTTTTCAAAATCTAAAATGAGAAAAGCTGTTTTGGAGGCTTTATGGTACCCCACTTCATCAGGGCTTAAAGTGTTATATGGGAATAGAAAGTGCGGACTTAGATTACATTTATTATCTGGGTTAGTATGATTCCTGGTTGGTTTTCAGGCTTTTGGAGCTAGTGCACATCTCTACGCCTTTCTCCTCCCCGTTCTATAGGAACGGAAGTGGCGCTCATAGCTGTCATTGCTCGGCTTCTGAAGGCGAGCAATAAGCTAATGGAGTGCAATCTGTGCTGCAATAGCTTATTTAGAGTGGAAAGGTGACACTAGGGGTCTTTAGCGACTTTGCTGGCTTCAGCAGCTACGGGAAAAACGTCTGAGATGAAACAAAATCCAACACATCTCGGAGGTTATATGGTAACCCCCCCCTTCCTTCATCGGGGGTTCAAATGTATGGGATGGAGAGTGTGGATTTAAATGGAATTTCGTACCTGGAGTAGTACAACTCTTTGTTAATTCCCAGGCTTCAGCAACTAGCGGTTAGAGAAACGTCTAAGATTAAATAAAATCCAACATGTTTCAGAGGCTATATGATACCCCCTTTTTAAGCAGGGGGCCAAACAAGTCTGGTGATGTCATGACATGTTCCGCTCCTCGTGGGGATTTTTTCTTTCGGGCAGCGGGCATTGTGATTGAAGAGGATGTACATTGCAGGACGACATGATTGACGATATATCTACATCTTGGGATTTAAAGAAAAAATAAAGGACTCAAAACCTGTGTGCTGTGTGTGCTGTGTGTGCTGTGTGTGCCGTGTGTGCTGTGTTTATTTACTAATAAAGAGAACAATAATAAGATAGACAGATAGATAGATAGATAGATAGATAGATAGATAGATAGATGGAGAGATAGATGGATTGATGTACAGCGGAGCTCAGACTAGAGGGAGGGGTGGTAGAAGCTGATTAGATGTACTACAGTAGCAGGAAGAGAGAGAGCCAAGGGAGCTTGTTAATCTGATGCTCTTCCTTCAGTGACCAATTACAAGCTGAAGACATAAAGGTGACCTCTGCAGTAAAGAAAATAAGGCCACAGAGCTGGCTGTGCTGTGTAGGAGAGCTGTGTAAATCTCAGGACTGGATGTATTATTATTATACAGGATTTATATAGCGCCAACAGTTTGCGCAGCGCTTTACAATATAAGGAAGACATTACAATCACAATACAATTCAAGACAAGGCGGTAAGGAGGGCCCTGTCCCTGAGGGCTTACATTCTAAAAGTGAAATTTGTATTAAAAAAAATACATATACTTCGGCAGGTAAAACAACTCTCATATATGAATTCCAAATGCATTTAGCTGTTTGCATGGAGTTCATCTTTATTTCCTGAGTGTAAAAACATTATTTTTCATCAGTGGATACATTATTATTATTATTATTATTATTATTAATCAACATAATAATTATTGTGGTTATAATTACTATTTGCATGCTATTGGTTTGTAGCACACAAAGTAAAGAGCAGAAATGTACAGTATTTTTCAGTCCCTGCATTTCCCCTTTGCTAGGCCTGAGATCATTGGCTAGAATTTACTCTTCAGTAAGCAAACCTTGTCTCTTTGATGGGAAATGACAATATTCCCTATGGAAGTAATTAAAGAGAAACACCAGCTACTAGTCTGGCAAACTCACTTGAGTTTCAGAACATGTACAGTTCCAGCTAGCCATATAATCCCCTCACTACAGAATATAAACAGCTGTGTCTACAGAACTCTGCTGGGAACCTGTTAATGCCTGAATGTTGCTGTGCTATGGAAGGGTACCTTCTTGTTAAAGAGACACGCTGGCAGCAAAATGCATTTTATCTGCTCTAATGGCCTCTGCCTGAGTGTACAATCGTTTAACTTTCTGTGCAGTCAATCCTTGGATCCATCATTGTCCCCTTCCCTACATCTATTCCTCTAGGCTCCACCAATGCCCCCTTTTCCTACATCTATTCCTCTAGGATCCACCAATGTTCCCCTTCTTTATATGTATTCCTCTAAGATCCACCAATGTCCACCCTCCTTACATCTAATCTTCCACCAATTTCCCCCCCTTACATCAATTCCACTAAGATCCACCAATGTACACCTTCCTACAGCTAATCCTCTAAGATCCACCAATGATCCTTCATCCTTACATCTATTCATCTAGGATGCACCAATGCCCCTTTATTCCTACATCTGTTCCTCTGTCGCAGCTCTGCGCCTAAAATGGATGTAAACTACGACTGATCTTTATGTGCTGGCTAAACACTTGCTGGACTGCAAAATGTTGGATTGCCATGTTTCTCCCAAATGTAACTCCCTACTTCCTTTAAGTATCCTGGCACCACAGGTTACTTCTACTCAATAGGCTACCCGTGGGTCCTGAGGTTACACAGGTTGAGAACCACTGCTGTAGGTGCTATGGTCAACTGGTTCTGAGTTCTGACCACATAGCACCGGCTGGTACATGTCTGCGGTCAACAGATATTGTCCCTACAGTGATGTATTGTAGCTAGGGGTCTGAGTTATGTGGCTGATGCCACAGACATAGGTTTCAAGGATTTGTTTTCTCTGCGCCTTCAAGGACCGGGAAACCATTTTTTTCTTTCTCTGGTTGTATTATTGTTATGTTATTGTTTTATTTTTCACTATTTTGATATTAAATTAAAGAGAGGTTGCTGTGGCCTTTTTATACTCCCCACAGGTCTAAGTGTGCTTTGTTGATGGGGAAATTGGGGAAGAGTTGGTGGTTTGGAGGGTGGCTATCAGAAGCTTATAGGTTGGACTCGATGGACTTGTGTCTTTTTTCAACCTGACTAACTATGTAACTATGTAACTAAGAAGGGGCCGGCTACCTCTGAAATGACCTGTTCATGGAAATATATTGTAAGCAGGATAGAAATTTCGTTCAAATAGGAAACTGAATCGGACATGTGACTTTTCTGGCCAATCAGATGTGTTTTTCGGTTTATGCATCCGAATTGGTCTGAACACGAATTTTTGTTACGGCAACATGGGAGCCATATGCAGTATATACATATAATACTAAAAGTAAGGCTCCTAAAACCGAATGGCATTCAGGATCCGAATTTCCGAATTGCAATCGAGAGCTCCCGAATGCAATTCGGATCCCGAATGTCATTTGGGTCTAGGAGATTCAGCTTTAGTATTAATATCTGTATATGGTTTTCTGTGGTATTCGCAATGAATATTCATAAACTCATCCGAAACTAACGAAAATTAGGATTTTGTCCAAATCTGAAACCAGAACCGAATTGAATTTCGGATCTGAATCCCGAATCCTAAAATAACGAAATATCCAAACCGAACCTAATTTTTCCGCAGCTTACATGTCTAGTTGTCTGAATCTATAAATTGTGTAATTGCCACCTGACCACTAGCAATGAGCTTGGATTGAGCTAGCCCAAGCCCGCTCAAAATTGTGACCGACACCCCCCTCCTGACGCTCACAGCTACAGGTCACAAAGGGGTGGCATTTGCCACCCCTGCAATTGATTGGGTCGGGAGGGAGAGGTGTTTCGGTCACAGTTTTGAGCGGTCTTGGGCGAACCAAGCCCAAGCTCATCACTACTGACCACCACACCTATTTAGGCTTTTTGGACATTCCATCCCAATACGATGGGCAATAATCTGGAGTTGCTCGTTCCCCCTTCCCCATAACAGCCTTCATTCTTATTACAAGGCTTTCAAGAAGAATGTGGAGTGTGTCTGTTTGAATTTAGTCCTATTCAACCAAAATAACATTCGTGAGCTCAGCTATTGATGTTGGACGAGAAGATCAGGTTCACCATCAGTGTTCAGATTCATCCCAAAGGTGTTCAGTAGGGTTGATGTAAGGCCATTTGAGTTTCTCCACATCACAATGGCCAAACCGTGCCTTTATGGAGCTGGCTTTGTACTTGTACACTGGGGCACAGTCATGTTGGAACAGAAAGGAACCTTCCATAAACAGTTACCACAAGATCTGAAAAGCACAATTGTCTATCATGTCTAACAGGACCCCTTATTGGAAACACCTGAACTCAATAATTTGGAGGGTTTCTGCATACTTTTGGCCATACAGTAGGTGTGATGGTCAGACTTTTGTTGGCATAGTGTATCATAAGGTTCCAATGGTGTTTGCATAAATCTACAGGTACACTTGAATCCCCTCTATTCATATTGCATGTCATCACTTGGCATTCTGTTCAGCTCCATCATGACCTCAATAGTCTATATATAATTCTAAAAGGAATATTCATAATAATCTTTTTTATGTTACTTTCAGCTTTCTGGAGAACTTGTGTGTAATGTTTCCAAATCACAGCTTTCTCAACAAGTCCATAGCTGACTGGACATGTTTAGATTAATATTGACGAGTTGAGAGCTGAAATCTTCTTTTGGATCACGCAGTGTGCATTATAGCTAAACAAGACCATGCAGAGAAGTTTGTCAATAATGTAATACAAGATGTTGATCCGTAAGTAGAAAAGACGCTGTCATGAATGTGTGCAGTATTGGGTATTATATAGAATCCATATTATTTTATTTCTTTCAATTTATCTTCAAAGCTGAACTCTAGGCAAATATAAAAGACACAAATGAATGCAGCTCTGTGATCATTAATATATCTTTAAATGTATTATGTAAATGCAAGATGTGTGAGCACCTGAGTTTAACCTGGCATCAACCGCCTGCAGCCCTTATACAGCAGGGCTGGAGTGTAAGAGGAAGAAGCAGCACAAGGGGTCATTCAGTTCATATGCTGACAAGAAGCTTGCTGATCGGAGGAGAAAGCATAGTGACAGAGAGATGAGCTCATCACTATGCTACTTCTCCTTTTAGGCCCCATTCACACAGGAACCGGCCGGCATGTACAGCTCCGTGCTGCGTGCATGGCCGCATCGGGCAGCTCCCGGTAAGGACAGGTCCTGCGTGTGATTAGTACACAGCCCCTGTCCTTTCCTATGGGACTACGCAGCCCACGTCGCTCTATGCTCACCTGCCCTACACGTCCGTGCGGGTGCGGGTGAGTGTACTCGTGCGCTGACAGGATGCGTCCTGTCTGCGTCCGAGCCAGGAAACACGGACCTGCACTTAAGGTGAGCATAGGGGGGCGTACGGCCACGTAGTCCCATAGAGAAGGACAGGGACTGCGTACTAATCACACGCAGCACCTGTCCTTCCCGGGAGCTGCCCGATACGGCCGTGCATACAGCATGGAGCTGTACGTGCCGGCCTTTTTTTAGTGTGAATGAGGGCTAACTGTCACCATCAGACTGAGGACAACTAATTGCAGAAAAAAAGTACTGTGGGGAAAATATCTGGATTGAAGGTGAATATTGCAGCCTTGCAGTTTTGCTATTTTATCTTAACAGGCTATTCATTTTATCTTATTTTTGGCTGGAGTTCTGCTTCAACATTCAAATCCAGACAAAATGATGGTTCTAGATGAAGTGGGGGAGAGTTAGAAGCTCTATTATGCTTTTATCACTGCGTGTGTCTTCATTGGGGAGATGTGTCATGTTATTACAGGTCATTGCTGGGACAGGTTGTGAAGGGAGATCTCCACAATGATGAGCAACCTGGCAGAGCCTCTGACTTCACCAATTTTGGCTGCAGGTGAGATTATATAATAATCAGGTTACATAATCTTATCAATAGTGACTCAAGGGGAAGAATCTCAAAGCTTAACATAAGTAGAAATCAATACTAAGCTGTTCAGTTCTGCGTGTGAGTTTTTTTTTGCATGTTACCACATAGCACAGTGATGCTCAGGTCATGTTGCACTGCCATTCCCTTTCGAAAGGCACCTCAACGTTCCTTGAAAATGCATGACAACACACCAATGGGAACCACTGGCCTAATATGAACTGAGAATACAAGCAACCACCTTGAGGTGCCTATTGTACGTACCTGGGGCTAATCTACCAGATATGGTGAGTTTACAGTTTTGTAGGTTGGGCAGGTCGGGCCGACCCTCCCGCTGCACCACTAACTCTCTATCCTCCCCTGTTTGGGGCACCCAACTGCATTTCTTCAATTTGTTTTTGTACAGGTACCGTTATTGGTGCTGTCTAGTCTACTCACAAGACATGTTGAGGTTTACTTGCTCTTCCTCTGTGGTGGTAGGGCGGGATCCTCAGTCTTTTAGAGAATGGCGCCATGTTGTCAAGTGAGCATTGTTCTCTGCATCCTTCCATTTTGAGCCCAGGGCAGCTTTATGATGTGCTCCTAGTGGCATGTCCTTGATACAGAAAGTGGGTTTAATGACACTAGGCATAATTCAACCCATATGAGGAGCGGTAAAGAACATGGATTGCAGCCCTGGATCTTGCAGAGGGTGAGTAATACTCTGGGACTTTTTTTTAAACAGGAGAAGGTGGTAAACTTTTTTAATGACAAACATATACTTTTTAGTGGAATTGGGTTTTAAAATGATGAAGGAATTTTGAGCAGAAATCTATCAATTTACAATTTATTGAAAATTTTCTACTTTCTAGACTGCTCCTAGCAGGGGCATCCGTAGCCTTTTTGCCACCTGAGTTGGTGGATGGTTCACAATCAGTGAAGGGGGTGGTGCTGGTGGAGAGTGACACTGCTAAGAGGTGAGCAGGGAGATGTATAAGGGTGCTGCATCACCACACCCAGCTCTTAGCAACCTGGGATGCCCAGGCCGCCAACCTGCCAAACATCTGGCAACCAGTAACACTGTACATTGGACACCAGCCAGAGCTGCTAAGAGCTGGGTTGAGAGATGTGTAAGGCCCTTACAAATCTCCCCGCCCCGCTCTTAGCAACCTGGGACACTCATGCCTAAAAGGGGGCGGCAGGAAGGACATCTCTGGCTCCTGATGCCTTAATCAGCTTCCCATAAGGCTGGATTCACACCTAAGCGACATCTTTTCAGCGTGTTTTTTTAGAGCTTTTTCCGCGTTTTTACATGCGTTTTATGCGCGTATGTTAAGCCGCACATTTTTGTGCGCAGATTTTGGCGCATTCATGTCAATGAGCAAAACGTGCGTAATACGCGCGCTAATAATCGCAACACACGTTTTTCAAGCGTTTCCTATTGAGTCTATGGGACAAAACGCACTGAAATCAGCCCCAAATGCTCACTGCAATGTCTGACATGCACTTTGCCACTGGAGGGTGCACCAGCAGGTCAATATCATCCAGGACCACAAAGTAAAGCTGTGAAAATCAAGGGGGAAAAATTGACTTTTTGGCAAACTTTATAATAGTATTCTCAAAGCCAGGAGTGAAAAATACACTATAGTTTCAAAAATGCAACAAAGGCAAACCATTTAAGATCAGCCGATAGACAAGTGAAGGAAAAGGGGAAAAAAAAAACTTCTCAAGAAGAAATCTCTTCTGTGAAACTAAAACGAAGATGTGTTTTCTTAAAGGCCATTGCATGAATTAATACTGCCTGCAGGCGCTGCTTGTACATGTGGGATTTGGTGTGACTTTATCTCTTTCTGTTTAATATAAAACTATGCTTACCATAGCAACCAATGCTCTGATAGTATGCGTACTCTCATCCCCTTGGATTTAGAGAATTTGATCAAAAAAATCAGCAGAAAACAGTATGTAAATTATCAGCCGGCAATATTCTCTGTGTTAACCTCTTCAGTCCTCTCCCTGAGCCTGTTAGTAGATGCTAAACAGAACAGAGGATATATAGCATAATAATGTACTGATTGAATTTTTTTTTTACAGTTTATTTGTTTTATTCATATATACAGAGTTTGCATATGCTTCAGTGCTTCAGAGAGTACGAAGAACAATTTGCATTATGCCCTGCCCTTGAGGAGTTTCAGGTATTTGCCAAAGCCATGCAGCCGTGCCCATGCAGTGCAAAGCTACAGGATTATGTAAATGCCTGCCCACCTCCCTGTGTAAACTCACATTCCTGTAACTACCATGATCTCTGTTCAGCTTCCTTCATTGAAGTCAAATACTCTTTCCCACATGACCCTTTCCTCCTTTCAAGATGCAGCCCCGGATGCCTAAGCTGCCAGTTGCCAGGCACCAATGTTGTTAGATCGGGGTAGATAAAGAGTCCTTAGCAGAAGCCCAGAGATATAGAATCATATAAGACATTAGGACGATGCAAAATCTCCAGAGATGTTGAAGGAGATGTAAAGTCCCAGCATATCCTCTCCTGTTATAACATCAGCATTGTAATAGGAATACATACTAGTGTTGGTTTTGATAATGCAATCAAAGTTTACTTGAAAAATCCCTTTATGTAGTAAGTGCTGCCTTCTATCTGCCCATCACTTTCAACAACTTCCTGGAATCCTAGTGTGCTTTGCATCTCTTTTCCTGCTGCTTAATGTGAGGCAATCTCCATTTCTCAAGACTACATAGCCCATTATGCATTGCTTCCAGTAAGCAGTAAGCAGTGATAATGTTACATTGGTCAGATGTCAATTTGTAGTTCAGAAGGCAGGCGCTCTGAGGGTGGTGATACAAGGAAGTGAAATTACGTCAGTGTATTGAGGAAGTCCATCCTATGGGCATCTTCAAAAAGTAAGTTTACAAACTTCTAGATGAATGTGGTTATCAGGAGTGGGATAGAACTTATGGAAATGCCATATAGAAGTACAGATGTATTTTAAGTTTTTCACCATAGATACCCAGAGTGACTTATATAGGACTATTGTCTTTGCCTCCATGGTCAAAAGTTGAGGGAGCCTGTTTCTTCAAATCATAAGTTCACTTTAAAGAAGAACTCCAGCATGTGTTCAAATGAAACCTTGCGGTGAGGCTACCCCAGCACTGCAAAAGCTAAGTGCTTGTAGGGAAAATTAAAAAAATATACTCACCTGATCCTCAGTCCTGTGGCAGTGAGCCCTCACCTATCTCCCCCCTACTCTGGTGGTGAAATGTCCTTGCTGCATTAGACGTGATGACGTCACGGTTCCTTAGACTGCCAAAGCCCAGGAGAAACAGAAGCTGCAGAAATTGGTCTAGAAGCCAGGTGGGACTAAGGATCAGTTGAGTAAATCTCCTTTACTTTCATCCCTAGACAAAAACGAGCACTTCACACTTGTAGTGTGGTGATATCCTCACTGCAAGAGTTAATTTGAGTACATTTAACATACAGACCCACCGAGGAGGCATATTTTGCCTACCCTTATATGCACAAAACCGAGAAATATAGAGAAAAGTTTGATTAAAAACTTAGAAATTCTGCATTTTCAAACTGGAAGTCCCATTGAAGACGGGAATCTGAAAAAGTGTATAACCGAGCAGTAAAATGCAAAGGTCTAATGGCTTGAGAGGTTTCTGACTGGCCTGCCTAATGAGATGAAGGAGCCAGAGCCACTTAATTTAAATATTCCTTAATAGATACTAAGATTGAACGGTGGCACTGGCAGTCAAGCTAATGGTACCCAACCAACAGCAGCAGCAGATATAAGGGAGAAACAGCCTTTGTAGCCCATTCATTCCCATTCTCCCAGATGCCTTTTCTGAGCTTCTGAGGTTTGGCAAACATCTAAGCGAACCGAATCCAGGCCCGTTCGGCTCATCACTTGTGATAAGGGGTGTTACCCCCTCATCACAAGTATCCCCACATGGACTTGTACTATGGAGAATGAGAGGCGGCATGTCTGACCAGATCTGCTAAATTACAGAGTACATATGGCAATATGGTCAAACACTGGTGGCTTTTGGACTACACAGTAATATTTAGACAACTTGAAAAACTATTACAACAGAAAAGTGGAAATAAAGCTTATAAATGGTTGTGAGTACAATGTCTGCCTGATAGAACATCAGTTTCTGTGACTTCATTTGGGCTTCAAATTAACAGTAATTATCTAATAATTATAATCGATAATGCATTGTATTGTGACAGTCATGGTTGGTCTTGTCATGGTTGGTCTTGTCATGGTTGATCTTGTCATGGTTGGTCTTTTTCTAGGTGCAGATCTGGAGTTTTCCTTTAAAAGGTTGCATGCAGGAAATCAGTATGCAGTTTTATTTCCCTTAAATAAAAGGACTTCAGAGCTGGCTCCCAGCCTTGTCTAAACATGACAGCTAAGAGCACTTTGAGATACAACTATTAATATTAGCGCTGCTTTTATGTGAGTGTCTTTCTGAGGATCGTGTGGTGATGGATGAAACGTAATTAAATATTCTATGATTCAACATTCTCTTTTACTCATTGCAAGAGTTTCTTGTTTAAGAGTGACTGTTAAGGGAGTGGGCAATGGCTCTAAGGACTGTCTTGGACATAAACACATGCTGCTGTGGAAAACCGATGGTGATCAAAGCATTTTGTCACAGGAAACGGCTTGTGTCTTGGATTTGTTGAATTCAAGGGAAAGGATAGTTTTAGATATATGCGTGCAAAATTTGTATCTACATACAGTATATGGCCAAAGGTTTTTGGCCTCCTGACTATTTGTCCTGACCTTGCTGGACATCCTATTCCAAAACCATGGCCATTAATATAGAGTTGGCCCCCCTCTTTATGTCTATATAAGCCTCCACTCTTCTGGGAAGGCCCTCCAGAAGATTTTGAAGGGTACTTACTAAAAGCATACAAAACCTTTCTTTAATAGCCCACATATTTTTCTGTAGATTCCTGCCATTCTGTACCACAAGGTGAATGAAATACCATTGTGGCAACTCAACAAGGCCAAATCATCTTGGTCCTTGGGGGCTCATATAGTTCCCATGTGGCATTTTTTAAAGGCAGCCATGAACTATTTTTATATTTGTTGTTTTTTTTTGGAGTGTAATGTAAACCCCAACAATTAAACTCTTATGTGCTCCCTATTGGTCTGTTAAATATACTGTACCATTGAAAGTGTTCTTTTAAATGTGTTCAATAAGGCCACATTCACACTGCGTTTTTGCTCCCGTTCACACATTTCATGCCTGCGGTGCCATTATTTGATAATGGCACCCCAAATGCAGCAAACAAGGCTTGCATTTTGGGACACATGTTAAGGCGCAACAAATGCACGGGCAAAAAAACAGGTGAAGGTGGCAGCTCAAACTGCTGCCTGAGCTTCTTTGCCACTATTGAGAAGACAGGATGTCACCAGCACATCAAGGAAATGTGTCCAAATAGAACGTGGCAACATGGATGACAACGTTTCATCAGGCTTAATATTCCTTGCGCAACCCTGAAATGTTGCCTTCCACGTGACAATATGTCTATGCATCAATAAAAGATGTTCTGTTTGGACACATTTCCTCGCTGTGCTGGTGACATCATGTCTTCTCATTGATCTGAGCGGGGTGATCCACAATCATTTCAGGACCCATCAGTATCCATCTTCAAGGGGTTTTCTGGTCAGGAGTGCAGTGGGATACCTACTGGACTCCTTGCCACCATTATTGTGCCTAGGACAGACCTTATCCGGCAACTACAGAATTAATAGCCTTCTGCTGTGGAGATGGGACAGTGGGAGGGTCTCATTAGTTTGGCAAGAGTAAACTAGGCAAGGCTGACACCACTCAGTCCAAAATGTTGTGTGTGCAGAAGAACTGTATTTCATTTTTTTTTCTGGTGCTTTAGCAAACTAATTGTCATCCCATCAACTTTTATGTATACTTTACAACTATTTCTGCCACTGACCCTAAATAATGCAGACATTACAAAAAAATATAAAAGGCCATATATGACCTTCCATGTGTACAGCAGCATGTTATGTTCACATTTGCCATTGAGCATGTTGGCATCTTCCATGAGCGGAGTTCTAGGAAGCTAAAGAGCTCTGTTTATGCAGCTGGAAATATCGGAGAATTCTTACGTTGGTCTATAAAAAGGATCCCGGTCCATAACAATCGAATAAAGTGACAGAGCCGAGGCGCCAAACGTATAAGGTTAAAAGCTTTTACCGCAGCAGTGAAGAGTGTCTGTGTATATCACTTTACATTCTGAGTGATGGTCTCCGAATTTCATATTTTCACATGAGATCCCTCTGAGTTATAAATGACAGGACGGGGTATGGTGAAAACTGGGGATGGAGTAATATCCTACACAGTGACCTTCTCGGCAATATAACATTATACATCTATCTATCTATCTATCTACGATTTCGTCCCTCTGTTAAAAACCCCAATTAACACACAGACTGCGTAACATGGATTTTAACGGCCACAGCAGCCCTTTTATTAAACAAACAACTTTAACAATAACCAAAGTAATAAACCAAATAATATACAAATAAATACTCTTAACAACTGTTGATCTCGTTCATTGTCCAATCACGGCTGTGGCTGGTCCTGGTCTAAAGTGTTTCTAAAGTGTTTCAAGCTCTGCCTTCAAGAACTGTTCACTGAGTGAAGAGTTAAAAGTATGACATATTTCACTACTTAAAACATAAATGCAGTTATTCATTTTAACAAACATACAGAACAGAGTGCATGACTCTTTAATACAACCTACACTGTAATGGGCTCAAATGATTAAACACTGATATAAAACCTCCACCTATGTTCTACTTATGGCGGCACACTTCAGTTCGTCAGAAATTAAGGATACTTGTGGATTCCACACATTGATGAGTTGCACTCCTACACAAGGCATATGCTTTTATGGTGTAATTATTCCAAACCCAAAGAACTATGAAGAAGCATCTGTTGTAGAGATTTATCATGTCTGAATAGTAAGTGGGATTTTTGTGGCAATGGGTGTGCTTTGATGTTTGTTGCATTATTGTATGGGTTGTGGTACTGAGCAACATTTACATGGTGGGGTGGGGTGGGGGGGTTTAATTGCTGGGTAAGCTGAAATATTATTTTCATTTGTGCCATTATTACTCATAGGTAGGCGGCTACTTCTGTTTTCAGTGGTAGGTAGAATCTGCAACTTATTAACTATGAAGAAGAACAGAGGGTAAATAATGGGGGATGTATCAGTATTGGTGCCGATAACGAGTATTTGGGCGAGTACTCCCAATGCTTGCTCCAATACCAGAACTTCACAAAAGTCATTACACACCGCCCAACTTCCTAAATGGCCCGGGAAGCCGGCTCCATGCTTCCTCATCACCAGGGAGCATGCAGCTGGCTTCCCAGCCAATCAGGAAGATGAGGGCGGGTAATGACTCGCCCCCCGGCTTCCTGATTGACCCGGATCGACCCAGATGCCGGCTTCATGCTCCCTCTTCACCAATCCGGGACTTCCGGATTATGTAAATGCCTGCCCACATCCCTGTGTAAACTCACATTCCTGTAACTACCACAATCTCTGTTCAGCTTCCTTCATTGAAGTCAAATACTCTTTCCCACATGGCTCTTTCCTCCTTCCAAGATGCAGCCCTGGATTCCTAAGCTGCCAGTCGCCAGGCACCAACGTTGTTAGATCGTGGTAGATAAAGAGTCCTTAGAAGAAGCCCAGAGATACAGAATCATATAAGACATTAGGACGATGCAAAATCTCCAGAGATGTTGAAGGAGATGTAAAGTCCCAGCATATCCTCTCCTGTTATAACATCAGCATTGTAATAGGAATACATACTAGTGTTGGTTTTGATAATGCAATCAAAGTTTACTTGAAAAATCCCTTTATGTAGTAAGTGCTGCCTTCTATCTGCCCATCACTTTCAACAACTTCCTGGAATCCTAGTGTGCTTTGCATCTCTTTTCCTGCTGCTTAATGCATACATATTATGCAATACATATTAGAGTTGTTTCTGATAATACAATCAAAGCTTACTGGAAAAAATCCCTTTTATATAGTGAGTGCTGCCTTCCGTCTGTCCATCACTTCCAACAACTTCCTGCATTCCCTGTGTAAATTGCATGTCTTTCCCTACTGCTTGATGGCATGGAATCTCCATTTATCAAGACTACATATCCCATTATGCACTGCTTCCAGCAAGCAGTGATAACCTTACATTGTCCAGACATTGGGTTGTAATTAAGAAGGCAAGCTCTGTGAGAGTTGTGTCACAGTTCTAAGTGTAATTGTGTCAGTGCATTGTGGAAGTCCATCCTATGGTGGGGGTGTGCAATACTGGCTCTCCAGCTGTTTTGGAACTCCAAGTCCCATAAGGCATTGCAAGACTGACAGTTACAGGCATTACTCCCAGAAGCAGAGGCCTGTTGGTATTTGTAGTTAAAGCACAGTTGGAGGGCTGGGGTTGCCCACCCCTGTCCTACAGTATCTTCAATTAGTAAGTTTACAAATTTCTAGATGGAAATGGTTATTAGCATTGGGATACAACTTACCATAGAACCTTTGCCATAGATACCCTTTTAAAGTCCAATTAAAATGTGTGAGCACCTTGCCTTGCCAGTCTTTGTTATTCTTTTTTTTTTGTGGGGTGAAAAGGTGGAATGAGAAAGCCTGTTAAATGCCCCAATAAACGGCTTACCTAATCAGGGATATCTCCGAAAGCTCAACTTATCCCCATTTCATGGCCGCAGATGATTAAATGCTGGAATTTCAAATGCAGAATACTCCGGTCTAATAATCCCCCAGAAATAATGGATAAAAGTTGGTTTACTAAGTAATAAGGTGACAGCGGTGCATTTATTAAAGTTAATTGAGAGGTTGTTTTTACATGAAAAATTTGTGTTCTTGGCATTCATTACTTCTCGGCTAATTTTTACAGCTTGTTCATTTATGCATCACGAGCGACACACAGTTCCCCCCCGTCCTTGTCATTTTTCAAAGCCGGAATCACAGGCTTTAAAGCTGATGGACAATTAATCATGTTAAATGCTGAAGCTTGGTGCTGCAATATCGTTTCCCTGATAGATGGATCAGAAGTGAATGTTTTTCCTTAACGGAGGTCGGTACCGTGTTATGATCCTCGCAGACATCTGTAACACAAGCATAACTCTTTGTCAGGTCATATTTTGTCTTGTAAACTCATCGTGGGTTGCTTGCAGTTTTATTTTTATCCTTTAAAAGAGCAAGAACATCATTATTTTGATTTTGTTTAAAGCTGATGTATGGGGAAAATTAAAAATGGCAACTATTCAGATTGATATATATCTAGCATAAGAAGGGGTGGGCAGGTCAACAATGCAATGCAAAAAGTTCCCCAGCACACTTATAGTACTTAAGTCTAAACTGTTTCAAAGAATTGTCTCAAAGTGTATCTAACCCCAACAATAATAAATTTAATATATTGTAGCTTACCAGGCACTAGATGTGGTGACTGCATTCACTTTACTTTTTTCCTTTATTTTCACCTGGCGATTCTTCCAGTAGCACACTTCCAGTTCTAGCATGACAACACTTATTCACTGTACTGTGTTGGGACAACAGAAACAAGATAGAAATATGGAACATCACCCCTCTCCTTTTCTATCTAGTGTAGCACCCATTGGTGTCCCCTTTAGACTGCCCAGCAGGATGTTGCACCCGCTGGTGGCCCCTTTAGAGTACCCAGTAGGATATTGCACCCACTGGTGGCCCCTTTAGGCTACCCAGCAGTTCGTAGCCCGAGTCTGCATCTTGTTGCTCCCTCCCTGGCCTTGGCTGACAACAGATGGAGAGGGCCACACAAATAGAACTCAGATTGCCTGCGGCTGCAGCCCTGCAGAATGCCTGCTCCTACACATAGGACAGGAGGATCCAGATAGCTGCAGCTTGGTTGGGACTGTAACCCCAAGAAGAAGGTAGCCCAGAGGAAAGGGCTAGGGCTACTATGTAATGACCCCATTCTGTCATTACATAAGCAGCAAAGGGGCAGTAAAGAAAGGCAGCTGACCCATATTTTTACAGCCCTCAAACTTCCCACTTACAATTTTACATGGTGGACGCTCGGGGTGTTATACATGGTCGTGTCGGCAATACCGTGTGGAAATCTTTTTTACAAAAGGTTTGTTGTAGTCAGTTCATGGTAAAATCCCTCTTGGGATAGAATAAAGCAGGCATTCAGGTGGTAACAGAATCAGCTCTTAACTGCCATTGAAAAGTGACCCACCGCTGAGCGCTTTTGTAAACCTACCACCCATCTAATTGAGGCTTTACTTACCTTAATTTTTTCTGTAAAATCATTCAGGTGATCTAACTCCTTCTTGTAGGTTCAAGCAGTACCAGGGAGAATAAGATGGGGCAGATAGTTATTAAAGTCCCAAACTTTTACAGTTGCAACTGGAAAAGTAATAAATATAAAAGTCTTCCACTTAGATACATGTTCCTGTAACAGCGGTTCAATTGAGGATTTCCCCTCACTTTGGAGGGATTTTCTCTTACTTCCTGCAAAAAGAAAGAAAAAACACTCATTCACTTAATACGCTATCCAAAACTAAAAAGGTTTTGGCTTTAGATAAACTTCATCCTTCAAGGCCTAATGTAAGTACCCCTCTAGCACCACTGGCACTAAAAGTTCCTCTCCTGAAATATAAATTTCGCATTAGGCCAGCAGAAAGCCTGTACATGTTATTATTTTTTATTTTTTCATCATATCAGGCCAATAAGAAATATTAAAGCCATTTAGAAAGCAGTGACTTTCCCGAGGTAGAATCACACTCATACATGCTGCAGTGAGCATTTTCAAGAACCCTTACAGCTGCCTTAATGACAATGCCATTTCACTCTGCCCGGAAAACTGCAAGCAGCAATGCAATTATCGAACAAATAATCATGCTTATTTATAAAAGCACTTTATGTCAAGGCAATTTCATCTACAGAACATTACGTACACATGCACAAATGAAAACAAATAAAGCATCTTACAGCCACCTAGTAGACGGCCGCAGCATTTCAATAACACTGGCAAACTATAAGATATATAAATACAGTATATATATCTTGTAACAAGGACACTCCACTGTAGACCGGAGGTGCAAGTCAGATGCAGTTTATTTGCTTTCAAAACGGTAGATAACATGAAATCCAACATAAATAGCTCGCATTACTTGACAAGGAACCATAGATTTTCTTATTGTCCCCACCATTGTCATCAGTACTGTCAACACCACTGCTACTGACTTCCTCTTGACAAGTGCTGGTACCAAGCGTAGCTGGTTTTTCGTCAGTGACATAACCACATTTTTTTAACGCGGTACGTTGTGCATGATCAGGCATAGGCACTGTTTCTTCCCTTATGGTGGTAACGTATTACTGGATGGGCAATACTGAACTGGTTTTACATCATCACTCTGAGACAGGGATTTGACAGGAGTATGTTAGTAGTTGCAGAATGATGATGTTTATGGGTTTGGTCATAAGAGGGACAAAATGTCAGACACACTGCCAGGCCCGGATTTCCCACAAGGCCACTGAGGCCCGGCCTCGGGGCGGCAGCGGTGACCTTGTGGGGAAGTTGCAGGCGCCGGTGTAAGGTATCCGTTGCAACTGAAGATAGGCTGCAGGCAACTGGACAAGGAAGGGTAAGAAACCCTGACAGGGCCCCTCGGAATTTTTGTGAGCAGCCTTACCCTCCTCATTCATTCACAGAATGTCAATATACCCAATCTGAATTGTCCCAAATGATCCAGTGCCACCTTTAATCTATTCCTTCGCTTGTTTGTAAAGAGGCCCCGTCATCTTTGTACATCTTCACCTTGGTTCAGAATGAGGATGGCCCAGGCAGCGATCTAAGTAAGCAGAATATTAGAACTTGCAGGAATTTGTAAACATGTCTCTCCCACTTCACAAACAGTATCGCCAATGTGAAACATGACTGATTGCCCTGATTGTGAAGCAGAGCCTATTCCCCCCTGTTACTCCAGACCAATTTATTGTCTGTGCTGTCAGCTGCTAAGAACAAGCGGTTCAGCATCGCTGACCGTAGTCCCACGCTCCGAAATTTATTTTATTTATGTATCTATCTTTTTTTTTTCAGATAGATTCTTCTTTTTATAGCAAATATCAGCGCGTAGCTTCGTGGCGAGGAGCTCTTAATATTTATTAAGTCTCTAGACATTGTCTGACGGCAGACATTTAAACATTACTTACGGGTTTTGCGCTACAATTACTGCACAATGCCAGATTCAGCAGAGTTTGTGGCTTACCAATCTGGCTGTCCCTCCTAGCAGGGGAAAGTATCTGGCAGCTAAAACTTGAGGTACTTTCCTAAGGATCAGCAGATTATTTAGAACACTAACAGACAGGAGAAATTCAATAGAGTAAACAGGTGACCCATATTTTGATATATAAAAAAAGAAGAGATCTCGTGGAGTAGAAGATATTGTTTTAAAACGAGATGTTATTGAAAGGAAGAATGTGATAAGAAGAATGGAAACATCTTTACTATATCTCCATTAACCTTGGAGGTGTTGGTGTTCCTGCCCACCTTTGCTTGTTCTAGCTCCTCCTGTTATATTCTCCATAATATAAAATAAATGCAAATCCAGCAGGGATGGTGGGAGTCTCTCATAATAGGCACAGCAGGTGCGCAGACCCAAGAACTCGCCTCAAATATCTCACCAAAAGAGGTCCTGAGAGACAGAAGAACTTATCAGGGGATGTATCTCTCCGTCGTCTACCAACAGCTGAAATATCAGTTTTGGCTGTTCTAGTCCTTCATTTCCCAATTTCTTCCACATGTGTATGGCTGTAGGAGGGATGCAAACTTCAAAAACAGTACTAGGATAATATTTAATGAAATGACTCTAGAACTCGATCACAAGTCTTAATATCTGACATTATTTATTTATGTATTCTTTCTCTTGTGTTATAAACAAAGAGATACATTTGAGTTTTTTGTTGTTGTGTAAATAAAATACTCCATACAGCCAATGATGTGGAATAGTATTAGTACTAATACTAATTAGTATTAATATCTGTATGTGGTTTTCTGTGGTATTCGCAAATAATATTTGTACATTCCTCTGAAAATAATTAAAATTTGGATTTCGTCCGAATCCGAAACCCAAACTGAATTGAATTTCGGATCCAAATCCCGAAATAATAACATATCCAAACCAAATTTTTCTGCAGCTTACAGGTCTAGTTTCGGGTGTTCCCTTCCAACTCTTCCTGTTACGTTCTCTATAATAGAGAAAACAAGTCTAGTATGTGTGGTGGACTCTCATCATAATGGTCATGATCTCATAAAAGTGTAATTAACATCAGGTATATTTCTTTATGTTAAGTGCCGGCATGCTGAGAATTTGCAAGGGTAACACTTAGAGATATTTATTACCTCTCACAGAGATTGCAGTAGTGCCCCGATAATGTCTTCATCTGGTTTCTCCCCAGAAGGACAGAGACATCTTTATTCAGGAGCCATCCAGACTTAGCATCTACTTCCTAGATTGAGATGTTGCCTCAGACATAACACCAAGTTTCAGGTAAACATGCGCGATTAGTTTCATCTAGAATCAAAATTTGTACGAATTTTCCGGAATTCGGACATTCAGATACATCCAAATTTCCAAATCCCAATGCGTCCGAATTTGCATTTTCGAATTTCGTACAAGAACGAATGGGTCTGAATATAACATTTTCAACATGGGAGCTATATACAGTATATACCTATAATGCTAGAGCTGAGGCTCCTAGACCCGAATGGCATTCGGGTCTAGGATTGGGTCTAGGAGCTTCAGCCTTAGTATTAATATCTGTATGTGGTTTTCTGTGGTATTCGCAAATAATATTTGTACATTCCTCTGAAAATAACGAAAATTTGGATTTCGTCCGAATCCGAAACCCAAACTGAATTGAATTTCGGATCCAAATACCGAAATAATGACATAGCCAAACCAAATTTTTCCGCTGTTTACAGGTCTAGTTTCGGGTGTTCCCTTCCAACTCTTTGTGTTACGTTCTCTATAATAGAGAAAACAAGTCTAGTATGTGTGGTGGACTCTCATCATAATGGTCACAGTAGGTGTGCAGGGAATTAGCATAGAGGGCAGCACAGTGGCGAAGTGGTTAGCGCTTCTGACTTGTAGCACTGGGTGTGCCTGGTTCAAATCCCAGCCAGGTCACTATCTGCAAAGAGTTTGCATGTTTTCCCTGTGCTTGCGTGGGTTTCCTCCCTCACTCTGAAGACATGCTGGAAGGTAAATTGGCTCTCATATGTGAGATAGGGATCTTAGAATGTAAGCTCCTTGAGGGTAGGGACTGATGTGAATGTGCAACTATGTAAAGTGCTGAATAAATTGTCAGCGCTATATAAATACCTGAAATAAATAAAATAGAGATCTCACCAACAGGATAAAGGGAACTGTCAGGTTCTTTGTAACCTAACTCAGTAGAAAATTTAAAACAGAGTTCCCCAGCCAATGATGTGGAATGTGTAGGGGGGTTAAGCCTGGGTGTAGTTCAGTAAGTCAAGAGTCATTAAGAGAGTGAGAGAGACGAAGGAAAGGTTGGGAACCTGCTGGAAAGGGTGGAGCCAAACCATGAAAACGTAGTGAGTTACCCCTTGTTGCTTCCCCTTTGGGGGAAAGCTATTTGTCCCTCCCGAGTGGGCACCACTAGTTTAACTGGAAGTTTCAAACGCAAGAATTCCCTGGTAGTGGGCAAGAGATCTAGACTCAAGCAGCCATACAAGATGGACAAATGTTTATATATGGACTGTTATGCAAGTTTCCCTGCAGTAGAGTAAAGTAAAAAGAAGATAGAGGATGGAGTCTCTTTATTTCCATGAACATATGGTTAAGCCTACACCTGGGAAAAGGCATGAGAACGGCTTGGTCAGGGGACGAGTGAGTGGTGGTCTGGTAAAGGTGGGCCGTCCGATGGTGAGGACGTTGGTGAGATGAGTTCCCTGTTGTGACCATGCTCCCTGCATCCTGAGGCCCTGATAGATTGGGCCTGGAACCACTGACTCAGAGGGGGTCCTCATTAATATGTGGCTGTGTGTTTCCTGATGTGGCCTATTGTCCACAGTGTGTGGAGTTAGAGAAATGGAACCAGGATCCTATTGCAAGAACTAGCTAAATAACCCACCACTAGGGAACACTACATGCTGCCAGCCACCAGCAGGCATAGGGTCAAATTTAAATCAATGCAGCCTGTCGTCACACCCCTCGGCTTGGATCACCTGTTTTTTCACAACATTTTCTTGTTTTATTGGCCCTAACATGACACAATAGTGTTGCAATGTATAAATAAGCTTATACAAGATGTTTTCTCAGATTAAATAACAATTTGACCTCCCATTTGCCTCTTTGAATGGCAAATCTGTCCACTGTTGTTTCGTTTGATGTGCCAACACTGTCAAGCCAACTACATGCGTTTTTATCTCTATCACCCTGTAAGTGCATTTCATTTTGCAGCCTTTATTTAGAAGAATGATTTACACCCCATGCCTCATCTCTTATCAGCACCATGGTTTGACTTTTCACTGCCTGGCTATGAGGTGGTGCTTTAAGCGGATTTCCAGGTTTATCCTGCACTTCTCCTGCTGATGTGGAAGAGTGGATACTTTGATTTAAGGAAAGTGTGTTTAAACCTCTCAAGCCATTTTATAAAGATAAGACTGTGGGGTTCTGTTTATCTCTCTTCATTCATTTAATCGGTATTGCTGCTGAAGTGGTCCTCTTTATAGTAAAGCATGGATCCCTGTGAACTCTGGTTTGTCAGCGCTATATAAATACCTGAAATAAATAAAATAGAGAACTCACCAACAGGATAAAGGGAACTGTCAGGTTCTTTGTAACCTAACTCCGTAGAAAATTTAAAAAAGAGTCCCCCAGCCAATGATGTGGAATGTGTAGGGTTAGATAGGGGGGGGGTTAAGCCTGGGTGTAGTTCAAATTTTTCCGCAGCTTACAGGTCTAGTTTTGGGTGTTCCCTTCCAACTCTTCCTGTTACGTTCTCTATAATAGAGAAAACAAGTCTAGTATGTGTGGTGGACTCTCATCATAATGGTCACACTAGGTGTGCAGGGAATTAGCATAGAGGGCAGCACAGTGGCGAAGTGGTTAGCGCTTCTGCCTTGCAGCACTGGGGGTCCCCGGTTCAAATCCCTGCCAGGTCACTATCTGCAAAGAGTTTGCATGTTCTCCCTGTGCTTGTGTGGGTTTCCTCTGGGTTTCCTCCCACACTCCAAAGACATGCTGGAAGGTTAATTGGCTCCTCTCTAAATCGGCTCTCATATGCATGCATGTGAGATAGGGATCTTAGATTGTAAGCTCCTCGAGGTTAGGGACTGATGTGAATGTGCAACTATGTAAAGTGCTGCATAAATTGTCAGCGCTATATAAATACCTGAAATAAATAAAAAAGAGATCTCACCAACAGAGTCCTTGAGGGATAAAGTTATAACCTAACTAAAAAAGAGTCCCCCAGCCAGTACATAGAGTTAAAAAGCAGCTCTGTCTACAATACTCCCCTCCTCTCTGACATTGGCCCTCACAGTATCTCTTCTCTGCCACAAGTTGTCCTCAGTTGTCTGGTTTGAATGACATCCAGTGTTATCCAGCCTGGAAGATGGAGTGCATACTGTGAGTGCAAGGGGTCGTGAACCTGCCCTTCCAAAAAGTGTCACCACAGCACTCTAAACTTACAGTGTAATAATGCAGAGAACCGTCCGACTCTGAAAAAGATCCCTGTGCGGAGGACTTTCCGAAAAGCTAATTATACAAATGTATAAAGCATTTAATCCTGCCAGTGGGGCCTTGGGGTGGGAGGAACTATCTATCAAAAATTAAAATAATGTTTTTGGTAAACTGATGACACTGGTGAAGATCGGAAGAAGACCCTGTGTGAAAGGCTTTGGAGAAAAGCTAAGTATGCACAATATTAAGCATTCAGTACTGCCAGTGGGCCCTGGTTGGAGAGGGGAGGGGGTTGATCTAACTTGTAAATAATGCTTTTGGTGAACTGACCCTTTAACATAAGTGGACCAGTGCTGGCGAGCCTTGACCAGAAAGATACATCATTAGCATTTGACTTTCTTGCCCTATGAAAGGTCAGCATAGTGAAGTACTCTCAATAGAGAGAAAAGGAGCCTTTTAAATTAAGATCCACTTTTGGGGAAAGAAAAAAATAAATCTCAATTTTTAATTTAGATTTATCTAGTGCGTAGAGGCAACACTTTCGGTAAAAAGACTTCACTTTGTGTGTCATTAACTCCCATTACACAAACATTATGTGTGCCTGAATGAGCAGAGTAGATTTTGACAATCAAGTACTTAATCAGTGAAGCGCAGTATTGAATGAGTGCAATGTAATAAGTGCATTTCATGACAGGCTGCTTTTATGTACTTATAACAAGGGTGACTGCTTGTTTAAATCATTCACATAATATGTTGGGATGGTGATTTTAATAAACCAGATATTCAGAAACTGCTATTTGCAATGATGCTAAATATGAAAGCGGCGACTGCTTTAATTTATGCTGCTAGGCAGGTCCGCTTCGTTTTACATTCCGTGACAAAGCTAGCAGCCTAAATCATACATGTCCTATGGAACCCATGGGCATGGGGTCCCTGTGATTAAGCCCCTGACTCTCAGCCCTGCTGCAAGTCTGTCCTCCTGCTCCAATCAAGATGTACCAACAGCATAGAGTAGAAATGACGAAATAGAATTGTCCATATTGATGTTAATTTGCTGCATACTAATCCAAGGGTACCCCTTACCATTTCAGTAACCTGAAGGTACTGAAACCTGCAGCCCCCTTCTCACACTTCTGGCTAAGTGAGGATACTACTGAGGAGTACTTATTTTTGCTCCTTGAGCTCTGATCAGAAAGTTATCCCGGGTTAACAGCACAATAAATGTGGTCTGAGGGTAAATAAATGGGGCAAAATGATGAATGTGCCAGGCTGTACAGTCTACATGTTACAGTGTATCGAAAGCCAATGTAGTTTTGGATAGAGTGGGGAAATTTTAGAACTCCTGTCATGTTTTTATTGTTGCTAAACAAAAGGTATGTAAGAGGGTCATCATTATAGGAAATGCCTTCAATGACCGGCCATCATTACAGGAAATGCCTTTAATGACCGGTCATCATTACAGGAAATGCCTTCCATGACCGGTCATCATGACAGGAAATGCCTTCAATGACCTGTCATAATTACAGGAAATGCCTTCAATGACCGGTCATCATTACAGGAAATGCCTTCAATGACCGATCATCATTACAGGAAATGCCTTCAATGATCGGTTATCATTACAGGAAATGCCTTCAATGACCGATCATCATTACAGGAAATGCCTTCAATGATCGGTTATCATTACAGGAAATGCCTTCAATGATCGGTTATCATTACAGGAAATGCCTTCAATGACCTGTCATCATTACAGGAAATGCCTTCAATGACCGGTTATCATTACAGGAAATGCCTTCAATGACCTGTCATCATTACAGGAAATGCTTTCAATGACCGGTCATCATTACAGGAAATGCTTTCAATGACCGGTCATCATTACAGGAAATGCCTTCAATGACCGATCATCATTACAGGAAATGCCTTCAATGACCCGTCATCAGTACAGGAAATGCCTACACAGAAGCAAGAAGGAGGCAAATGCATGGCAAGGTTGCTAGACACTGCTGCCAGTAATGAGATGCAGATTCAGGCAGGCAAGGCTACACATGTCCAATGTCATTAGGAGAAAATATCTTAGCCTGGAGTAAAGCTTTAATTTTCCTTAGGATACATCAGAAACACGTCTTTCATATCCTCACAATACAAGTATCCCTATGTATTAAGAAGACACTGTGCAGCAGAAGTATGTTCCTGACTTGTTGCATTGTTGATGATCCTGCAGGCCACATACACGTCTGCTTGTCAAATAAATGAGCAAAACTCCAGCAAGTGTTTTTCTCAGGAGTGTGCCTACTCCGCTGACATATGGATAAACATTTCATTGCTGAGGAACTTTGTCACCAGCTTGTCACATCATATGACCTACTTTGCCTCTAATGTATTTTATTAGAGGATGTTTTTTGGACGGGAGAAATCCCTGTTTTGCCTTGATGACAGCGGCAAACATCGCCTGTCAATCAGCGGCGGCGGTTTTTCAGAAAGAGGGTCATTTGAGAAGAGATTTTAGGTGTTCCTTTCACAGGAAGCCTTCAGAGACAGAGCCAAATTGATAACGCAAGAGGATCGGAATAGTCAGGGGGATAGAAATAAAACAAACAAACAACAAAAAGTTAAAGGTAAAGGGCAATTCTAGCTTCTTCCGTGTTGCTTGCATACAAGAGTACAAAAACTGAACAGTAAAATGTACATTGTGTTACAATATAAGTCTACAAGTCATTTTTACCTCTGCGTTACTTGTTTGATGTTCCCTATTTTGGTTATCCTAGCAATGACAGCCTTCATACTTAAAAGACAGATTTCCTTTAAAGGGAGTGTACTGTATAGTCCTGTATGCATTTTATTGCTTTAAGATCTTCAGAACTAAAATGCATGTTTTCATGTTGTTGTGGAAATTTTATTAGGATGTGTTCTTAGTATATTCTAATGTTGTCATCATGTTACCCAGTGTCCGGGTTCACTGCGTCACGCTCGATTGGAGCGTGACCCGGATTAAATCAGCACTGAGGGTAAACCATTGGAGTGGATATCTTCCTGTGCTTATGCGAGCAGTGCTTCCTTTGCGAGTGTATGGACGCCGGCTAGGGCCCCTGTGCGGTGCGTGGATTTATTGGCGTGGCGTGTATGCACTTGCTTTGAGGACATAGTATTATTTAAGATACATATCTGCCTTTTTGAAAGGAATGTGCGTTCGTATTTCTGATGCGTCTGATCAGCGCGCTGGAAATAGTCCCTGCAGATAAGCTTGCATCCATGAGAATCATAGCAACTTTATTGGGCATTGCTCACTGAGCAATGCTGGATAAAGTTAGCTCCAGTGTTAATGGGAGATTGTGTTTGTGGGTCTGGAAAGATGGCGACTAGGAAAACATGAGGCTGTGCACACGGGTTTATGGGCTATGCACACCGCTTGTACTATGATACAGACATACACTACCTTTTCTATTGTATACATGTGTTTTGTTGTCTGGCTATGATATGTTGGTGTATTGAGGTAGTGATGTTGGTTGTTTGACATTGCTTCCGGCTTGACATCACTTCCTGTTTGACATCACTTCCTGTTTGACATCACTTCAATAAATGGAGCTTGGGTGGAGGGGAGACACACTTGGAACAGAACTCCACCATGAAAGCATCACCTTGTCTTGACTCTGCGTGAGTGTCGCCTTTCCTTGCACAAAAGAGCTTAATACAACTGTGCTTTTAAGCACGGGGAAATTCTTTGTGTTTGGTGCACTTTGGTGCACTTTGGTGCACTTTTAGTGCGGCATGGATTTGTGCGTTTAGCCAAAGCGAATTTCCATAACAATGTCAATATTAATAATGTATCATTACCACTTGCAACCAGTAGCTGGCACTGTGGGCTACATTTCCTTTTTCATACCAGACTGATTTTGCTGTTTTGTTGTTAATAGTCTGTGTTGTGAACAGAGGTGAATATCAGGAGCTCTTAATATACGCACAGCTGTATAATCAGAGGATGGACATACCCCCTCTCTCTGTGCTTTGCCTATATGACCCGCTTGAGTTTTCAGTTAGACTGAGATAGTCAAAATTGAGCATTCAGTGCTGGGATTTCTTTTAGAAAAGGTAATATGTTCAAAATCATTGTCATAGGTGCACCCAGCTTTAAATGTGTATTTGTAAAATGAAATGCTATTATAAAAGTCATGTTTAATCTTCTTAAATCTGCAGCTTTCATTAAAACAATGACTGGTGATCCTGCCATGAAGGTCCTTGTTCTTACACTTCCTGTTATGGGGTGACAACAATCTCTCCTTGTCTCCCAGTTGGGGTTCTGTGTTGTTACCCTGTCACACTGGCTTCTGACGGAGACTAAAAATGGCCATTTCAACACACTACAGTTCTAACATTGTCACAATCACGAAAGCCACCCATGAGCTCCTGATAGAGAATATAAGTTGCGATGCCAACACACATTCCACAGAATGTCATCATCAGGAAACCCACCCATTAAACCCTGATAGAGACTATAAGCGGCCATGCCAACACACATTCCACAGAATGTCATCATCAGGAAACCCACCCATGAGCCCCTGATGGACACTATAAGCAGCCATGCCGACACACGTTCCACATGTTGTCACCATTAGGAAACCCACTCATTAACTCCTGATGAAGACTATAAGCAGCCATGCCGACACACATTCCACAGAATGTCATCATCAGGAAATCCACCCATGAGCCCCTGATGGAGACTATAAGCGGCGTGGATGGAACACATATCACAGGTTGTCATCATCAGAAAACTCACACATGAGCCCTTGGTGGGGACTACAAGTGGCCATGCTAACGCACATTCCACAGGTTGTCACCTTTAGAAAACCTACCCAGGAGCCCCCCGATGGAGACTACAGTTGGCCATGCCAACACACATTCCAGAGGTTGTCGCCGTCAGGAAACCCACCCATGAACCCTTGATAGAAACTATAAGCGGCCGTGCCTTTATCTACTTTAAAGGTATTGAGAAAAATATGGCAGTAGGCATTAAGGACATTTTGCTTTCTGCCCCATAATCCCCTGACCCAGAACAAGCATGGAGATGACATTTGTAAATTTGTAGCAGGTCAGTGTCTCAGAAGACACTGAAATTGTTGGATGAGCATGACACCCAGGCAAGAAGTTCAGCAATGGCAGTTTCCCTACCTTCTCAGCAAACCTTCACCCGTCTCAGTTCTTGATCCCTGTACAGTGATAGTTGTGTTGTTCCCGGTCAGTAATAGGAGCCTCTAGCCTAATATTTGATATGACATTTTAAGCAGCCGTCTCCTTTTATTGACAGAACAAAATTGTCTATGGAGAGGCGAAATACTGAAAAGTCAGCAGATGCCTCATGTTCCGTGGTGGAGACCCATCAAATAACAGTCTGGAGTTTGCAAACATTACTCAAACCATTGAGCGGCCAGCGCGGGATGCAGAAAACAGACACCGGCGTAGACGACGGATGGGTGTAATCTGACTTGACAGCTCTATTTTCAATTTCTGGAAATAATGCCGTGTTTATATTTCTAGAGGTCACCAAGATGGATTTTAAAATGCATTCTCAATACACGCTTTACCCTTTGAGTAGGCCATAATATCTGAGGAGAAAGCCATGTGATAGCTCACAGCTTAATGTTCTGCAAAATTCAGAAACTTCTGAAAAGTCTAATTTTTACTTCAAGGGAAAGTCTTGTCTTTTGTTGGTGGGCACAGAGTTATATTGTTAAATGCAGCATTTTCCATGTATCATATTTACATGCTTGCTGTTACTTATTATTGTTATTGTATTAAATATGGTAATTCCAAGACTAGGCCCTAGAGCTCTGGCACCCAACCAGTGGCTGAAGGGTTGAATGCGATCCTTTTAAACTTGTCGTGCAGCCCTTGGATTCCAGTGTTCATTAGTGAGATTGGGAGGAGTGGTCTGTAAAGGGGGTAAAGACAGTGATCTCTAGGAACCCAGCGGAACCCAGAACTAAGCGCGGTTATAACAAGACTGTTATTCCTCATTTTTAAGGACTCTCTAATGACTGGTAGAGTTCCAAGTGACTGGCGGAGGGCTACGGTAATTCCAATTTTCAAAAAGGGGGCAAAATGCCAACCTTGGAATTACAGGCCAGTTAGTCTTACATCGGTAGTGTGCAAACTGCTAGAGGGAATGATTAAGGACTATTTAGTAGAATTTGTTCAGGCTAATGGTATAGTTAGTGATAATCAGCATGGGTTCAGGAAAGACCGTTCCTGTCAGACTAACCTACTGACTTTTTACGAGGGGGTAAGTAGAGATCTGGATGGAGGAAGGTCTGTGGATGTGGTATATCTGGATTTCGCTAAGGCTTTTGATACGGTACCTCATAAACGCTTATTACACAAGCTGAGAGCTATGGGCATAGATGGAAGGGTGTGTACATGGATAGAGAACTGGCTAAAGGAACGGGTACAGAGAGTATCAATAAATGGCGCCCTTTCAGACTGGGCTAGTGTCATTAGCGGTGTGCCTCAGGGTTCTGTGCTGGGACCCATGCTTTTCAACCTGTTTATTAACGACATCGGGGACGGAGTACACAGCGATATCTCAGTGTTTGCTGACGATACCAAAATTGGGAGGGTTATAGAAACAAACCAAGATAGTATAACATTACAAGAGGACCTGAATAGAATAGGGGAGTTGGCAACTTTATGGCAGATGAGGTTTAATGTTGATAAATGCAAGGTTATGCACTTTGGGTTAAAAAACAAGCAAATGGGTTATACAATAATGGGTATGCCGCTAGGGAAGTCTGAAATGGAGAAAGATTTGGGGGTCACTGTAGACCATAAACTCAATAATAGATTACAATGCCAGGTTGCGGTAAGCAAAGCTAGTAGAGTCCTGTCCTGCATCAAGAAGGGAATGTTTTGCAGGGATAAGTCTATAATTTTGCCACTCTACACATCACTGGTTCGGCCTCACCTGGAGTATGCGGTGCAGTTTTGGGCACCGGTACACAGAGGGGATGTCCTTGAACTGGAGAAAGTCCAGCGAAGGGCGACCAAACTCATCAAAGGGATGGAGGACAAGAGCTATGAGACACGGTTACTAAATTTAAATATGTTCACGCTGGAATTAAGGAGATTAAGGGGGGACATGATTTTCATGTACAAAATGTTCTATAGTCATAGCGACATTAGCAACAAACTCTTTACGATTAATTCCGTAACAAAGACTAGAGGCCACCACCTGAAACTGGTAGAAAAAAAATTCAAACACAAGGGGCGAAGGGGGTTCTTCTCAGTTTGAGCGGTTAGGGTCTGGAACTCGTTGCCACAAGCAGTGATTTCGGGTAATAGCGTGGAATCGTTCAAGAAGCTTTTGGACGATTTCCTGAGAAACGGTAATATACAGGGGTACAAGTACTCCTAATAACGAGATGACTCAGGGATCTATACACACACACACACACACACAATAGGTTGGACTTGATGGACATGTGTCTTTATTCAACCTCAAATACTACGTAACTATGTAACCCCCGTATAATATGTCCTCAGTCCCTGACTGTCTCCTGTAGTATGTCTGTAGTCTTTGGCCATCTCCTGTAGTATGTCCTTAGTCTCTGACCATCACCTGTACTATGTCTGAAGTCCCTGATCATCTCCTGTAGTATGTCCTCAGTCTCTGACCATCTCTGGGATCATGTATGCAGTCTCTGTCCACCTCCTGTAGAATGTCTGCAGTCTCTGGTCATCTCCTGTAGCATGTCTACACTCACTGGCTATCTCCTATACTAGGGGTGGGCAGCTCCGGCCATCCAGCTGTTCTGGAACTACAAGTCCCATGAGGCATTGCAAGACTCTGACAGTTACAGGTATGACCATCTTCTATGTTATGTCTACCACCTCTGACCACCTCCTGTGTTATGTTTACAGCCTCTGACCATTACCAGTAATATGTCTGAAGTCTCTGGCCATCTCCTGTAGCATGTCTACACTCCCTATCTCCTATAGTATTTCTGTAGTCCCTGACCATCTCCTATAGTATGTCTACAGCCTCTAACCTTCTCTTGGATTATGTCTACTGCCTCTGACCACCTCCTGTATTATGTCTACCACCTCTGACCACCTCCTGTATTATGTCTTCCACCTCTGACCGTCTCCTATATCATGTCTTCCACCTCTGACCATCTCCTGTATTATGTCTACCGCCTCTGACCACCTCCTGTATTATGTTTACAGCCTCTGACCATCATGAGTAGTATGTATGCCCTCTCTGACCATCTACTGTAGTGTTTGAGCAGGAACAGGAATGCACTGAAGGATTTCTGACTTTTCTCTGACTTTCTGATGTGCATTCTTTTCAGGTCAGTGAGGCCACTTTTGAGGCCAGTGTGTGAGCATACCAGACAGAGGAGGTGTTAGGGCATGCCAAACAAGCAAACTACAGGTTCCCTTTAACTAACACTGTTTATTTGTACAGATGCCACCTAACTGGCAATTATCTCCGAGTTCCACATTGTCTTCAAAATGAAACCACAAAAATCCAATAATCCAATTTTGATTTCCCGCCGCTTCGCTGTTTTGTCTAATTCAACGTTAATTAGTTGTCATTCAACCTGCCATCTCCATCCAGCTGTCAGTCATGTTATTCATGTGCTGATCAACCATAATATAATGGAATTTGATGCAGCAACATTGACTGACGATAGTTGTGCAGCTCCGAATCACTGACAAGATATTTTGTCTTCACTTATTAACCCTGTTATAGAGAAATAACAGAAATCAGGGACCTAATTATCTCAGCAGCACTTCCTTGGCAGTCTATAAAGTTGTGTCCTGGCAAACTCTGCTGTTTTACAGAGATTCTGATATACACTAATCTCGTCCAACCAGAACCCATCAACATGGACCGAAAATACAAGGTCAGCATGAAGCCATGTCCACAGACCTGCTGGGATGGATAGATAAAGAGTAATAGAAGGGCAGAAATTGTTACTTTCTTCTGAGGAAATAGTTTCTTCTATGGAAATTGTTACTTTCTTCTGAGGGAATAAGTTTCTTCTATGGAAATTGTTACTTTCTTCTGAGGGAATAAGTTTCTTCTATGGAAATTGTTACTTTCTTCTGAGGGAATAAGTTTCTTCTATGGAAATTGTTACTTTCTTCTGAGGGAATAAGTTTCTTCTATGGAAATTGTTACTTTCTTCTGAGGGAATAAGTTTCTTCTATGGAAATTGTTACTCTCTTCTGGGAAAACTGTTACTTTCTTCTGAGAAAAATCGTGACTTTCTTCTGGGGAAATTCTTACTTATTTGGGAAAATTGTTACTTTCTTCTTGGGGAATGTTATTTTCTTTCTGTGCAAACTGTTACTTTCCCTGGAGAGATTGTTACTTTCTTCTGTGGAAATTGTTTCTTTCTTTTGGCAAGATTCTTACTTTCTCTGGGGAAATTATTACTTTCTTTAGGTAAATTGTAATGACTCGCTGACCAGGTTCCTGATTCGTAGGTTGCCAGGTTGCCATTTGGGAAGCCAGGCAGCGAGTCGTTACCTGCCCCCCGGCTTGCTGATTGGCCAGAAAGCTGGCTTCAAGTTACCTGGTGACGAAGGAGCATAGAGCCAGCTTCCCGGCCAATCAGGAAGCTGGGCAACGTGTATTGACTCACCGCATGGCTTCTTAATTTGCCAAGAAGCTGGCCAATCAGGAAGTCGGGGCGGCGAGTCATTACCTGCCCCTTGGCTTCCTGATTGGCCAGGAAGTCGGCTCCATGCTCCCTCTTCACCTGGTGATGAGGGAGCATGGAGACGGCTTCCCTGCTAATCGGAAAGCCAGGTGGCGAGTCACTACAAGCCACCCCGCTTCCTTAATGGGACTTCCGGTATCTGTATTTGGTATCTGCGAGTAGCAAAAAAAACAATATTGGTACTTGTGCTCGATACCAAAGAAGCGATATCGGTGCATCCCTAGTATATATATATTATCTATATATATAGATATATCTTTATCTATAT
>NW_017307934.1:171887-175467 GCF_000935625.1 Nanorana parkeri | reverse complement strand
ATTTATATAATTAGTGGAATAAAAATGGGTATATACTGTATAGTAATAATTTAAGAGCTGATGTATAAATCTTATGCACGGCCACTAGATGGAGCCAAGGAGCACGGGAATGGCATTTGCCCAGCTATACGCTGTAGAAGATTTATACATCGGCCCCTGAGTGTGATTTCAGCACACTGATTGTGTTTCCTGAGTAGCATTAACAGTTGTAAAAATGTTATGATTACACAAAAGGATGTAAATCACTCCTTTATTATGGACACCATGTGTGCAAACCTTTGAAAGTAATTTTGTGCGTTCACTGCCTCAGCCAAGATGAAATTTAAATAAATTCCATTTAAACTATTGAAGTATTCATTATTTTCAAGGAGAAAAGATCTATGCAAATGGTAGTACATTCCAGGTGCATATGTAATAAGGCAGTTTAATGTGATTTTTCCCTCTAAGTAGGAAAGCTGGTATTTAATAGTTTCCATTTAATTTTTGTAGCGTGGAACTCGCAATATTATTTTTCTTAACACAGAGTAAGTCACAGGGCCGTCATCACTTCCGTTGTTGTCATATATAAAACATGATATCGGGACAAAGACAAATGCAAACTTTGGTTAACTTTATATCTATTTAGTCAACTAGGATGCATGATATGTCTGGATCTGCCATTGGAGATCTGAGATGTGGTGGTTGAGTCATGTATACCGTGATTTCTTCTAGATTGACAACTAGAGTTCCATATTACTTTTATAAACCTTGACCACTGGTCCTGAAGAAGTGGACTCTGTCTACGAAATGCGTTTATCATTTTCCTACATGTGACATGGGACATTAAAGTAGTTTTAAACTCTCAAACCTTTTCTGAACAATGAATCCATGTCAAACAAATATACATTGCTCAGCAAAGTATCTCTTTATATTTTTGCCCAAGCACTTACGGTCATCTTGTTTCAAAACAGCTCCAGCTCTCTCAGTTCCACTTCCCTGAACTTCTCATTGAGTACAAGATCACAAGGGACAGAGCAGTCTCCAGCAGCTGACCATCTACTAGCTTAGAGGAGGGAGAAGTGGGGAGAAGGGAAGTGTCTTGCTTTGCTGTGCCCGTGTGTTTGTATAGCGACACAAAAATGTGTTTCCTTTGACGAAACGAATGAAAACATTTTTCGTTTTCATTTGTTTCATCTGGAAACATTTTTTTTTTATTGTGCACATGTCTAACATACAGTTTACTAGCAAACACAAGGGTGGCTCCATAGGTCTCTGTAAGGGAAAGGGGCCACCCTAACACTGGATATCAGGACCAGTGCTCAGGAGACCAGCTGATTCTACAGGAACCTAAAATCTTTAAACATCATGGAGCAGCATCCATTGTAAGTGACTTCATCAGCATTTGAAGTAGCTTAAAAACCTTTTGACTTTAATATCAGTTTAACTTCTAAATCCAGTTCTGTGGTTTAAGTGATCAGATATATGTGATTTTGTGGAAAGGAATCACTTGTATCCTGTTCATGTCTTGCATTTTGTAATTCTGTTCCTGTCTTGTATGTTGTATGCTGTTCCTGTCTTGTATCTTGCCACCGGTCCTGACCTCAGCCTGTCCCTGGAATACTCTGCATCTGCCTCCAGTCCTGACCTCAGCCTGTCCCTGGAATACTCTGCATCTGCCTCCAGTCCTGACCTCAGCCTGTCCCTGGAATACTCTGTCTGCCAGCAGTCCTGACCTCAGCTTGTCCCTGGAATACTCTGGCTGCCTCCAGTCCTGACCTCAGCCTGTCCCTGGAATATTATCTGCCTGCCTCCAGGCCTGACCTCAGACTGTCCCTAGAATACTCTGCCTGCCTCCAGGCCTAACCTCAGCCTGTCCCTGAAATATTCTCTGCTTGCCCCCAGGCCTAGTGACATGTTCCAGAGTTCCAGGAAGCAAAGGGCGATCTAGTAACCTGCCCTTAGTTAAAATGGCCAACTGTAAGAAGACTGGGGAGGAAAAGAAAAATAAGGAATGGAAAGAATACAAAGCTGGCAATTATCTAGAAGTATGTGTTTGTAGATTGTGTAGAAGGGTGGGGCAATGCCACAATGTAATTTGGCAACATTGTCCCCAGGAACACTCAGAGCGGCTAAGAGGTTCCAGGATGATAAATCTTTTCCAGGGAAGAAACCGACTTTTAAGCTCCTTCCAGGTTTTCCATACTATAGTGGGATGGAATCTCTAGTGGGAAGTTCGGTGACCCTATGACCTGTGGGACACACTGCTGAGAGAGCAGAGTGAGGGCTCACGAGGGGTGAGCAGTGTGAGTTTCTTGGAGCTGTGGAAAGCTACAGAGCGAAACTAAAAGACTGTCCTTTATGTTGCTGCTAGAAACTGTCTTGTGCAACAGGGGAGGTCTACCCTGTGTATGGAACGAGATGTTTGGTGTTTGCCCTTAATAAAACTGCATTTTACTTGCACTTCCGGTCTACAGTCAAGTGTCCTTGTTACAATTGTCATTACTAAACATTTCTAAATGTGCCTTTGTTGTTATTTTGAAGATAGGGGTAAAGTTCATCTTTAATACACATATCCGTTTAGGGTGGATTGTCCCTTCAACTGATACAGAATCGTACTTATGGATCTCCAATTTTAAGTGTCATTCAAGGCAAACGTTCAGCTCATAAAGCAGCCAATTTCTCCCAGAAAGGTCAAATTTGTTATCTATCAAAATAGGCCAAGATAGAGGAATAATGAGCTGCCTAGAAGCACTGGCCTTTTTTTTTTACCTTCAAAATGGGCTTCTAAATCTAAGTCAGGAGAACACTGACTGAAAATCATTCTGCTCTGTCTGGCGGAAAGGTCAGCCCGTTGAAATATTACCGGATCATTTTACTGTATTTTAATGCGAAGCAAAACATACCGCTACACACACCGACGGTTTATATATACCATCCTCCCGCTTTGGGGGGTTACTCGGCGGCCGCGTGAACAATAGGCCGTCCGTGCCGGGGCTGTCATCCGCCGAAGCGATGCAGAAAAATAAAAACCGGGGCGTAAATATTTTGTGTATTATTTCCCAGCGCTGGAGAGGTTATCAAATGCCAAACTAGTTTTCAGCACCGCTTCCTCATCCCCATTCTAAGATTCAGCTGCAATGAGATAATTCCCCAGGGGAGAGCCAGCAATAGCTCTCCTTAGGAAGTTAGGAAATTGTGAAGCTTGCGATACCTGTTTTTTTTTTTTATGTTGCTTCTTTTTAATGGTTTTATTGCAAAATCAGACAAAGCAATAATAACAACTGTAATCATAACAAGCATCATTGAAATGGGATACACTAAATAAACACAACAGGAGTAACTTGTTTTTGTGTTCTAAGAAATTAATGTTTTTGGTTTTTTTCTTAACCACTTGCCGTCCGCCCGTTGTAAAAAAACGGACGGACGGCACTGTTTCATTGGCGGGTTGCCGTCGCCAGACAGCATTTTTTTTCTGCTCGCGCGCGCCCCCTAGCGGGCACGCACGGGCAGAAAAGACCCGACCAATGCAAACACCCATTACCGGGTGTTTCACATATAGACGATCGGTGGCTCCATAGCCCGCCGATCGTCTATATGTGCT
>NW_017307934.1:159014-169988 GCF_000935625.1 Nanorana parkeri | reverse complement strand
TTTCGGTGATTTTTCCTTAATATAGTAAAAAAATAAAAACCCTAGTGGTAAAAAAATACCACCAAAAGAAAGCTCTATCTGTCCCCAAAAAAGGGTATAAAATTCATTTCAGTACAGCGCTGCATGACGGAATAAATGTCAGTCAAAGTACCGCAGCGCTGAATACTGAAAAATGACCTGGATGGGAAGGGGGTTTAACACTGCGGATGTCAACTGGTTAAAGCGATATTAACATCAAATTGTTTTTTAAAGTTGTTTCAAATGCTCCTATGGAGCCACCCTTGTGTGTAATTGTAAGCTATGTCTATCTCCACAAACACACAGGTACGGAAAGGGCAAACCACCCTCCTGCTCCCCCCTTCTCCAACCTCACACTGGCCCTGATGTCCTGTTTCAGGTTCGCTCCTTTCCCTTGCAGGGTCCTATGGAGCCACCCTTGTGTGTGCTAGTAAACTGTGTGTCTCCAATAACACAGAGGTACAGCAAGGCAAACCACCCCCTCCTCCCCCTCCTCACACTGGCCCTGATTTCCTGTTTTAGGCTTTTTTCTCTTGCAGGGTCTTATGGAGCCACCCTTGTGTGTGCTACTAAGCTGTGTGCCTCTACTAACACACAGGCACAGCATTGCAAGCCATTTCCCATGCCCCTGCTACAGTCATCATGTTCCCAAACAGTTGGCTCCAACTTTCTCAGCTCAACTTCCTGTCCAGTACAAGATCACAAGGGACAGAGCAGTCTCTAGCCAATGCCCATCTACTAGCTTGGAGGAGGGAGAAGGAAGGAGAGAGGAAGGTGGATGAAGAAGCAGGGGGGAAGGAAGTAACTTGCCTTGATATGCCTGTGCGTTTCTAGAGACACACACAGTAGACTTGTCCATTTGGATTCAGACTAACCTGCAAATCAACGAAAATCAGTTGATTTGGCAGTTCGTCCGAATCTGAAATAACAAATTTAATATATGCCCGAATATACTAAAAGGATATTCGGGCATACACAAATTCGTTTTCAGAACACATCGGCGGCCATATTGACCGCCGGTGTCTTCTGCGCATGCCCGCTGCCATCTTGGAGGCGGAACGTATGACGTCACATGACGGTGACATCACACTCTGAATGAGCGGTGGCCACATCGGCCACCGGTGAGTTCTGCCATTTTGGAGTAGATCTTGGTATACTTCAAGAAGGGGAAGCTCGAACATGCAGTGGCCGCCATCTTGTTGTACACCAAGATCTACTCCAAAATAGCCGTCGCTCATTCTGCGGTTTCAGTGTGCGGTTTCGGATTCAGAGGCTCGTTGCCTCCGAATCCGAAGCGACACAAAAATGTGTTTCCTTTGACAAAACAAATGAAAACATTTTTCGTTTTCATTTGTTTCATCTGGAAACATTTTTTTTTTGTTGTGCACATGTCTAACACACAGCTTACTAGCACACACCTGGGTGGCTCCATAGGACCCTGCAAGGGAAAGGAGCCACCCTAAAACAGGATATCAGGGCCAGTGCTCTGGGGACCAGCTGATTCCATTATCATCATATATTTGATATTCTTGGCATTAAGAAGGTAAAACCATCACGTTCTCAAACAATTCATCCCCACACAGCTACATCCTCATGCATCACTGGTCCCTCCCTTTTAGAATGCAAGCCCTCATGGGCAGGGCCCTCCTTACCATCTTGTCTTGAATTGTATTGTGATTGTAATGTCTTCCCTATATTGTAAAGCGCTGTGCAAACTGTTGGCGCTATATACATCCTGTAAAATAATAATACATCAATCACAAAGCCCCCACTTCATAATCAGCCTTCTTTTTAGCACCATCAAAGACCCATCCCTCCTCTGCTGTGACAAAGCAGGGGATGGACATTCTGTCCCACTGGTCTGACTATAACCCTATCGCTCTCCCGTTCTCTAATCAACTCCAGAACTTCATCCTTGAATCTAAGGGTGGACAGGAGGGGCAAACTTTCAGTTCCCTAGATGACCTCCCTAGTGTTTCTTTTGCCTTTGCTTTCGCTAACTAATCCTATTTCCTTTCATTTACTCCTACCGTATCCCTTCCCCAGCCCACACAAGTCATGTAGCCTTTCCCTTAGTTTATACCGTTCGGGGTATTCTTTCCTGAAATGTCATTGGTGTCACGATATGCGGTCAGTTTGGATGAAAACAATACTTAGCGCTCTTCATTTCAGAAAGAAAAAAAAAAACTTCTGATTTTGGATGTTTTGTGTTCAGTACACAAAGAATCAAGAAGTGCTTCATCAAAGTGTAAATCTGGAGAGTTTCCTAAATGTCTTGTCTCATATTTGCAAGCTCCCGAGTGTTCGCATGTATATAAACAACAAGTACGCGTTTCAGAATATCGAGTACCTAAAAAAAATGTAAAAAAACTTTGCCGGATTTCACAGATTGTAAATATCTTATTGAAGCAGTTCATCAAAATTCACCGAAGAGTCCCTTGCTATTCCAAGCCATAACTTACATGGGCTCAGGTAAGGTACGGCATTAATCTTTAATGACGCTTGATACAATGCCCCATTGCAGATTTTTAAATTATTCCTGCGTAAAAGGAGCTGCAGAATGTTATAATGATGTGAGATCTGCTTCATTTTCCAAACGTGCTGGGGGGGAAAAAAAAAAGAAGGTTCGTCTTACACTTAAATTTCGAGAAGTCTTCTCATCCCTTTCATGTATATGTGTTAGTTTAGGTATATTAATTAGTCTTTGAAAAACAACTTCAGGCAAAGAAAAGAAAAACATCCTTTTGGTTATTTTTGTCTTCCTTCAAAGGATATTTCTCAGATGGGCTGGTGTCTTTATACTGAATTGCCACATAGCAGCTGAACAGGGCAGTGCAATGGCTTAGTGGTTAGCACTTACTTCTGTATTGCCGCACTTGGGGTTCCTGGTTTGTATCCAGTAGGGATGCACCAATATCAGTTCAGATACCAGTGCAGATACTTGGCATTTTCATTAGAACTACCAGCGTTGCAGCGGTTGCAGCTGGGACCTGGCTCTGGCGCTCCACCACTATCCTGAAAACATTAGTTGATATTGTTTTAGAAAAACTGTCACATGACAATAAACAAAAGTGTATCAGTACTTGTACTTGGGCAAGTATCACTACTTGTACTTGCAAAAATGGTATCAGTCCTTTATATACATTTATAAAAAACAAAATAATACAATAAATCAGTGATGTACAAATCCCCGGCACTCCATGTGCTCCTTACAAATGACAGCTGCCTCCTAACTTTTGAATTTTTCTCTAGTCTAGTCTTGGAGCTCGAAAAGTGTCTGTACTTGTAGTTGTACCGAGTACGGTACTTGGTATCGGTGCATCCCTAGTATCTAGGTCAGGACCAGGACCTATACTGAGGCAGCATCTCATTGGGCCTCTAGGGGTAGGGGAGGCAGGTGTTTCTGCCGCCCCCTTTCTGGCAAGAGCGTCCCAAGTTGGTAAGAGCTATTAGAAACCTGTGATGCTTTGGCCGGTGTCCTGCCCAGCTCCTGGCCAAAGGTACAGTGCTCCACCAGCGAACTCTCCTCCCCCAGTCTGGCATTGACTGTAGCCCCTTGGGTGGAGTGTGACTCTGCTGTATTGTGGGACAGCCAAAGAGAGGCACTGTGAGTGTATGTACAGGACAGCAGCCAACCACTGGGTTTCTCTCAACCAGTGGTGCATGCTGGCATAGTGTACATATACTGGAGGGAATTGCCATGTGCTCAGACTAGTCTGGACCAGCCATGGATTAGTACAGGGCTGGGTGCTGTCCAGCCACCCCCCAGGCTAGACCTGAGGGCTGGGGGTGGGCAGAGGCTGGAGTGTGGGAAGTGTTTCCCTGGGCATCAATTATGGGGAGGCCTGTGTTGTTGCCAGAGGAGGAGAACCAGGAAAGTGGATGGCCACTGAAAGTACTCAGAATCTAGAGGACCTCAGGAGCAAGTCTGGTGTCTTTCCTGCTGAAGATTTATGCTCATCTGTTATTCCAATTACTATTCGCTGTATCACAAGTGGATCTACACTGAGATGCCAACAAAGGCCTGGTGAGTTTGGAGTCTATGTCTGTTACACCCTGGATGTCTGGGATCCCTATACTCTCTCCCCAGTATGAAGATGTTAATAAAACTTATTCAACATTACAAAGCTGGAGTGGATATCAGCTTTGTCGGCACCAGAAGAGGGCAGTTAAATGCTAATATGGCGGCTGAAGATCATACCTCTAGACAACTGTTGATGACCCGGGTTATTCTGGCGGCGGGGGGGGAATGTGGGGTGAACGCTACAAATACTTTTCCCTGGAGTTCTGCTTTTAATCAGCAAGCAATCGGTAAGGACTTTGTTGATAAACGAACATAACAACAATGCCATGTCACAAAGGGACTGAGTGGGACAGTAAAAATGGGAATAATCCCATAAACAACTGTAAGGTGCTATATAAGGAACTATATAATAATAATAATATTTGAAAATGAATACTTTGTTATTATAATAATAATAAAGAATTCAAAATCATTAGAACTTTATGTCTATTGTTTTACATATCCAGGTCATGTATTGGTATTAGTAGTTGCCGGGGCGTCCCGAGGCCGGGGGTCACCTGGTCTCTAGACCGGGTGACACCCCGCCGCGTCGTCATCGCGCATGACATCACCTGGCGTGACAGTGTCGGGCTCTCGGTCCATGACCGAGTGCCTGACTTTTTAGAGTGGGTGTCACCCCTGCAATGGTGTCACCCTGGTGGGGGCCGCACCCCCTGCACCCCCCCTTGTGACACCACTGAGTAGTTGGTCAAATTCTGCTGGACTTCTAATGTTCTAATGAGTCAGAAACATACCCCAATAGTTATAGTTACCCATGTGGGTATAAATGTTGGGGTATTTTCCTGACACTGCATAGAACTGAAGAAGTGGCTACATAATGTCTTCATCATTACAGAACAAGTCCAGCTGAATGTGACTATCTACTGCTAGCTATACCATTTTTATTTCACTTTTACTTAAAAATAAAAGAATTCAAAGAAGAGGGATAGAATGTCAATTTAATCCCCAGCGTAAGAAATAAGTACATTTCTTCTCAATCCATGTCAAGTCACTGAGCTCCATTACATCTGTCTTGTAGTAAATATGATTTTCTTTCATTTGGAGTATGCACGGCGTACGAAAAGCCAAAGGTTTCCCATTCAATCTCCAAAGGAAGCCATAGAAACAGTAGAGCGGGAGGATTGGATTCGCTGTAAATTATTACATTGAGTAGAGTGTTTAGATGTAATTTCCCACCGACAAATACCCCAAGGGATTAGGGATAACTTCTCATATTCTAAAGAGCGCATTATGACCTCCCAAATGAGCAATTTAATTAACAAAAGCACGGATCGGATTTGATCATATTGGACCGTGCCATGGGGGGGAAAAAAAAGAAATCGCCATAGCAACTGCACCTTGACTCTGTTGTGGCAACATAATACGTCTGGCTCTAATTGGGATCTGCACAGACATACTCAAGGGTAAATGGCAGCTTAGAGGGAACAAAAACATTTAATGTAAAAAAAAAAGTTTAGAAGATTTAAAACCTAACTCCAGCCACAAGTTTTTATTTACAGGGTTATTCACAAAAGGGTGAAGAGTTTGGTGAAGACAGGAGAAGGGAACAATCTAGGCCAAAATAGCTGATTTGGAAAAATTCTCCAATTCAGCTCACTTTCCAGGTCAGCTATGTTGTCCTAGATTGTTCACTTCTCCTGCCTTCTCCAAACTCTTCACCCTTTTGTGAATAACCCTGTTAGTTTTGGATAGGGCGTGGAAGCGTCAGAACCACATTAACTTCTTATCCTGCTCACTTCCTGTTTTTATGACAGAACAGGAAGTAAAGGAATATTTCCCACTTCCTGTCTATTTGATAGATGTCAGACAGACCTGGAGGTCTGATTTAAACTCTACCTGGGCCCCCTTAAAAGAGATCCTCTTTGCTTCCTGTCCTGTCTAAAACACGTTACCTGTGCAGGGAGGAAGGGGAAATCTCTCTCACAGGAACACAGACAGTAATATAATCCTGACACATGTTCCAATCAGGGGTCGACAGCCTCGGCAGTCCAGCTGTGGTGATACTACAATGCCATCGTCCCTCTGCCTCTGGCAGTCATGCCTGTGTCAGTCCATATCCTGCAAAGCCTCATTTGTAATTCCACAACAGCTGGAGTGCCGAGGTTGCCTCTCCCTGCTATAACTATCCCTTGCGTTACTAGAATTGTTTGTAAATTGCTGTTTGCGTCTCCATTGGTGATTATCCGGTGCATCCTAGGCAAGACATGGTGAGATTTTACCTTATTTCCTGTTCTGACACATAAACTAGATGTGAGTAGAAACAAGGCCACAGGTGATAAAAAGTTGACTAACCCTTGCATGCATTATCCAATAGAAAAACACTCACTTTGGATTGATTTGGGCTAGCAAGTTTAGCTTTAAAGTGTATCTGCAGACAAATGGCATATTGTACATTCAGGTATTCCTCCATCTCACCCTTCATGGAATTCTCATAGTTCTCCTCCCTTAGCATCCCCTATGTCTAGCTGTTGATCCTGACTAGGGACCAAAAATTAAAGTTACTATTAGTCCCCATTTACCAGGGATAGTCCTTGTTTTGAGAGGTCTGTCCCCAGGAAACAAATGTCCTCAGTGACGTCCCCGGCTGCAGTGAACTGCAATCATATACAACTAGTTTTGTACATGCTGTGATAACTGCCTCTAGGACTCTACATTACTTACTACAGACCCCTGAACCCTGCATCACTTACTACTGACCCCTGAACTCTGAGTCGCTTACTAATAGCCCCTGAACTCTGAGTCACTTACTAATGACCCCTGAACTCTGAGTCACTAACTACTGACCCCTGAACTATGAGTCACTACTGACCCCTGAACCCTGCGTTACTACTAAACCCTGCTTTTCTTACTACTGAGCTCTGAACTTTGCATTACTTGCTACTATCTCCTACTCATGACCCCAGTACTTCATGAGTTACCTACTGATGACCTCTGTACTCCATGTGTTACCTGCTCATGACCTCTTTATTTCATGTGTTACCTGCTCCTGTCCCCTGCACTCTATATGTTACATACTCCTGATTTCTGCTTTCTGCACCACGCGCTCTTGACCTCTGTGTTCTGCGTTGCACACTTTTCACCCCTGAAATTCTTCCATTACACACTCCTGATCCCTGCATTACACATGCTTGACCCATGGTAGAGAAGGCTCAGGGTTTATTTAATCATACATCTTCAGCTCCTTATAGTGCCCAGGGCACTTTGTCTTTACAGCTTCAATGTAAGCTTCCAGAAGTCCCTGACCAATTGTTCTAGGACATGCTAAAAATTGGAGCATGGTTTTATGGGTGTGGCTACAAATGTGGGTGTAGTTTTATAGGTATGGTTACAAGTGGGACTGGTCAGTAGGGTGTCCCTGGATTTCATTTTGAAAATCTGGTAACCTTATGTTCGTTGTTATTTATAATGGTTATTTATACTGGTGTTGTAAATAAAACGGCTGCTGTGGCCATTTTGAACTCCACTCAAGAGTAGCTATATTGTTTTTGGGAAGGAAGGAGGATATGGGGTTAAGGGACTGACATTGGTCATTGGTAGCATTGTGAATCATTGTTTCTTTGTCGCACTAGTCAAATCTGATCACACTTCTGATAGCTTAATCAATTCTATTTCCTTTTTTTTTTTGCCCAGACATGCACAACAGATATCTCAAGAGCATATAAACAGGCAATACTATTCTATAAGACAATAGTCTTTCTGCCCTACCCATTGGTCGGGACGGCGGCCATGCACGCTGAGCATATAAAACCTTGAAGTCGGTCTAATCGCCTGTTAAATGCGGTGGGGCTTTTTCTACGCCAGATGACTTTATAGGGAGTTTCAAATGAACATAAAGATCATTTCAAAAGGGGCGCAGCAGAATAGCGCAATGATATCCGAAGCGCTTGAGCAATAACTTGTGTCTCAGTCACAATGGGGGACCCATCTGGCCTGCACAATCATTTAGTAATTAAATTTACCTAAAACAACAGAACTGAAGCAGCTGGCCACAGAGTGGTTAGGAGATTTGAGCAGAAAATTAAATAACAATAAATCTTCCGGCGGCTTTCACGATATTTCAGAAAAAAAAAGGTTTATTTCACATTTTTTTTAAAAAACACCAGACGTACAGGGGCATTTGACTTTATATTGTCTGGGGATCAGAGGCAGAAGAGGAAATCCTGGTTAGGACATCTTGCCCCTGATGTAATGTTCCTCACGAAACACACGGAAAACACGTGCCGCACTAGCGGTGCCATTCATTGTTAATGGTACCCCAAGAGCGTCGAGAAATACCTAAAGTTCAAAAATGTGCGTGAGCTTCTTTGCTGCGTTTGTCATGCTTAGGACAGCCCATTAAGATGAATAGGCCGTCCTATGCGTGATGCGCAATAAACGCACAAAAACGCTCATAAACGCAATGTACCATGTTGCGCATCTCAAGTGCAAATGGGGGGGCTTAAAGTGTATATGAACCCAAGAACCCATTTCATCTATTGCAGCTTACCAGTCCTTAGATATGGTGGCTGTACATGTGTGATACTCGTTACCAAGGGTAAGGGGATGGATGGTAATGCTGTTCGGTTCGGTGCTGGGGGTAGATGCTCGTTACTGGGGGTGGGGACTGTGTTGTGGGGGTGCTAGTGCTACGTCTGGGTCCGGCGGCTCTGTCCAGCCAGCCAGAGCATCATGCTGAGCTCCTGGCAACCAGTGACATCAGTTAGGCAGAAAGCTGGCCAGAGCGTCCCAGGTTGCTAAGAGCATGGTAACAAGCTGATTGACAGGATACTGTCCTCCTTCTATGCAAAGGAGCCCAGGTCCCAGTAGGGAAGGAAGGGAGGAGCCTGCCAATCAACTGGTTACCATGGTAGGTGGATGGGACCATCCTCCTTCATTACAGGTAGCCCGTGATGGGTTCAGGCCCCCCTGCTGCACACCTGGCCACGGGCCTCCACCTGGCCGCGGGCCCTCGGACAGCTTCCAAACTCAAGTGGAAACTCTAAATTTCTCTCTCTGAGCTGCATGTAGGAAATTTGCTTGAAACAAGAGGGTATGATTTTTTTGGGTGGAGGAGGGTATATTTTGGGTAGTTTAGTTTATTTTATTTAATATTCTTTGTGTTTGTGTTTTTTGTATTTAAAGCTGACCTTTACCCCCTTTCACTAAAAATCCACGCTGATATGAAATCATCTTACATTCATTAGTTAAACAAACATATTTTTCTTTTACTTACAATTACTGTTTTTCCACTCCCTGGTCCTCTTGGGCATAAGTGATGTAACCTTTGGCTAAAAGATACATCCTGGGAAGGATACATGACAGTGCATTGCTGGGAAATCTCATTTGTACATTGCTAAATCTCGCGAGAGCTCAGGCAAAGGCATTTTCCTCCCCTAAAGGTGTGTTTGTTGTTATCCTGAAGATATCGGTAAAGTTCTTCTTTAAAGTTTCAATCCAGTCAGAATATGACCCTCCTCCCATCCTGCAGGATTTTTACTTTTCCTTACTCTGGGAGTTTAAGTCACACCTCCAGGTACCTCACCAGTGCCGTTTCCCGGTGCGGAGGGGAAAGTTTATTTGTATTTTGTATGAGTTATTTGTGTACTGTCACTTTAATATTTTATTCTAGTTTTTCCAGTTGTCTGTTTTTTTTTTTTTTTTTGTGAAAAATAAAGTTTCAAATAATGAAGCTGATGAGACCATTTTCTTGGCACAAGAACAAATTTGAAATAGTTATAGCTTCCCTAACTCTGAGAAGCCACAGAAAGCCTGTTGCAAACTTTAAAGTGACACTAAACTCAGGACTTAAATCTTAAAAACGCATTCAAGTACCTTAACTATTAACAAAAATGTATCTTATTTGTGTATCACTCGGCTGTAGATCTTCAAATCATCTCTGAATTGGTGCTGACACTGTCCTTCCTTCTGGAGAGTGGCTGCTTTTGTTCCCCATCAATACAAGAATAAAGCTGCTCTACCTTCTATGACCCAATATTCCATGCGAACCGTGGTGCTCAGCGTAAGTCTCTGCCAGACCCAATCAGCAAAATGAAGTGGAAAAGAGCTGGCACTCGTAGGATTACTCTTAATGGTGTCTCTTCATTGAAAAGGCTTAAAAGTAGCAATCTTTTGTAGCTGCTTTTATTCCTTTTCAAAAAAAAAAACGCCATTAAGAGTAATCCTATGAGTGCCAGCTCTTTTTCACTTCATTTTGTTCTCCATGGTCCCTGTGTGTTATAAAGTAGCCCCCGCTCCAAGCTTACTCCTGTGATGGACTACAATGCCATGTTAAGTTTATTAATTTGTATTGAGATTGTAGTCCATCACGGGAGCGAGCTTGGAGCGGTGACTACTTTACAACACACACAGGGACCATGGGGAACAAAAGTAGACCTCCTACAGAAAGAAGGACAGTCTCAGCACCATTTCAGAGATGATTGGAGGATCTACAGCTGAGTGATACTTAAATAAGAAACATTTTTGTTATTAGTTAAGGTACTTGACAGGGCCACTAGGGCCGGTGAGTCTGCCGAAGAAACATTCTGCAAGAGCGCCAGCCAAGGCATTGGCCTATACACATACAGCACAGCAATTAAGTAATAAAATTAACTAGGATCACACTAATCCAGCATGTTATTATTCTGAGTTGCCCCACTCAAGCGGCGGCTATATTGAGTGGGGCACCTGAGATAAATAACGTGCTGGATTAGTGTGATCCTAGTTCATTTTATTACTTCATTGCTGTGCTGTATGTGTATAGGCCAATGTAGTTGGATCTGTATGTGCGTTATAATTAATCGAAATTAATCGATTATTCGATTAAAAAATGTTCCGATTAATCGAACACGAAAATTTTAATCAGTAACAGCCCTAATATATATATATATATATAT
>NW_017307934.1:146289-158509 GCF_000935625.1 Nanorana parkeri | reverse complement strand
TAAATATATATATATATATATTTTATTAGTTTTATTTTTTTTACATTAAAGAAGTTAACTCTGACTTACCCCTTGCCTCTCCAAACCCAGTCATGCAGGCCTTACACCTATGACTCCATCTGCGGTTCCAGGCCTTATTCTATTTTTGCTTGCATTGGGTGATGGAAGTCAGCAGGGCTTCTCCTCAGTCACTAAACTTAGGGGATACTTTCCTTACATAGTGCAAATTCCATTGCAAAGTGAACAGCCTAGTTGCCTTTAGTAATCAACCCCATAATCTCTACCATAATTTATCTTTTTAATCACACCGTAATAAAATGTAACATCACAAGATGAAACTTCTAAAATCAAGACAACTTTTTTTTATCTGTGTCCCTGCAGTTCTGTCTTCTGTATTTCATTCCTATTAGACTATATTCCAAATCATTTTTGTGAGTGGAGATTACCAATAATTCATTCCACTCAGATGATATGTTACGGGCCTCCAATCTGTCCATAAAGGATATTGTCCCATTCCTTCTAGTTCAAACTCAATTACCTCTGCAATTTATCTTAGTCCTGCACCCAAGACTATGTGCAGACAGGTAAGATTGGAACAGAGCTATATAATGACATGGATCTCAGTGACACGGGAACACACAGAGAGGAGCTGTGCCAAATGTTGCTTACTTTGTTTTTTTAGGGAATATAATAGAAAAATCTTTTCAATGTGCGTATAATGGTGATCTTATTAATGAGAAACTAATATTTATTTGGGGGCAATTTTTTTCTTTAAGATTATAAAATTTGAAAGGATGAGCCCTACTCTGTTCAGAACCTGAACAACAACAAAAAAAACATAATTGGCTTTACAAATATTTCAAGAAAAATTGACTGTTTCCTCATTTATCCGCTTCAGGACCGGAGCAATTTTTTCAATGTTTGCACTCACATGTTAAAATCTGATAATTTTTTTTGGCTAAAAACATTTTAAAACCCACAAATTATGATATATTTTCTGAAAGCAGAGGCCCTTAGTATATTTTATATTTTATCATATTGGCGCAAATGTTTATTAAGTCAATATTTTTTGTTAGAAAATATTCTAAAATGAATTTTAGTGCACACAAACAAAAAATAATACCCACATTTTTTTTACTGACATTTTTTGCTAATTTTTTTACACATATAAAAAAGATGGGGTTGCATCGGCTAATTAGATACCAAACATGTCAAGCCTTAAAATTGCACATGACCATAAAATGGAAAACCACAGTATTAAAAATTGCCCATAGACACTTTAAAAGCATTTACTGCTTATCAATTTAGAGTTAAAGTGGACCTTTACCCTCTTTGACTAAAAATCACACACCGGGGAAAGGGTCTTTTCATGGGGCATAATGGGTAACATTAAAAATACACAAGTTCTTTAAATACACGCTCAAAAGCTATACTTCAATGGGGTTCGGCATTAAGTTCAGGGTCAGGGAACTTTACACTGGGTTCATGGATCCTCCTGCAAATAGAACCTGGAACCATTTACTCATCCCTAGTACCCACCCACTTCATCTGCAAATTTAGGAAGTGATCACATTTTAAAATATTCCTCTGTGGGAAAAGAGAGAGAAAAACCTGGAGAAAGGTTTTATGGAATTGTACTGAATAAAGATTGAGCATTGTGATCCCCTCAACCCCCTGACATTCTCCTAACAGCCCAATCAATGGAGATTAAGTAAATTAACAAACATATTGACTAGACATTCTTAGCCACAAGATTAATTGCAACATATCGTAGCAAATTAAGGCTTGCATATCTGGATTGCATTCGTCATGTAAGTAACATTGGCATGTAGAAAGGACTATAGGGTTGATTCTAGCAAAAGCAAGCATTAAAGCTGAACTCCAGGCAGATATAGCAGACACAAATTAGTGCAGCTCTGTAATCATTTATACACCACTAATGTCTTTATTTTAAATGCAAGAAGTGTCAGCACCTCAATTTGGCATGGCATCAGCCTCTTGCAATCATCTGCACAGCAGAGTATAGACATGGAGAGGGAGCAGCAGAACAAGGAGCCTGCCAGTTATGCTGCACTGTTCATGCGCTAATAAGGAGGAGGCAGGAGGAGAGAGCAGAGTGACAGAGAGATGAGCTCATCTGTTTGCTGCTTCTTCTTTCACTGTCTTGTCACAGGCTGGGGGAAGGACAAGCCCTGTAAGTGCTACTTAGCTGCAGCACAGAAAAATCAGATCCCCCTTCCCTTGCCCGGCAGGGCTGTGCTGTGTGACAGAGCTGTCCAGTAAACCAGAAAAGAAAGAATGATGGGGGAGGAAGTATGGAAGGAAAAAAGGGAGGAAAAAAAGAAACAAGAAAGAAAGAAAGAAAGAAAGAAAGAAAGAATTTTGGGGCAGTCCACCTTATCATCTATTGACTTTCATGTAGCAGCATTAGATTTTACTCTACTGGCAAGATGGTAAAATGTCCCGCTGAAGGTACATGCTAGATACCCTCAACGTCTCCTCTTTGTTTTTTGTTTGGTGGGATTGACCGCTCAAAAGTTTGGAAAAAAGGTCCTGGGTCTTATTGTGACCCTTGGATGTGTTTGTTTCATCCCACCAATGACTCATTGGAGATATATAAGAAAACTCTAATTCCCCGTATGCTGAAATTAAGCGAAATCCTTAATACTTAGATATTGGAAATCACCCAGCATCCCAAGTATAGAAAAATGGCTTCTTAAAATGGATAGGATCCGCCTCCTGGAAGAGCTTACACATTTGAAGGGTGATAAGCTTGAAAAGTTTTATAAAACTTGGGCCCACTGGATTGATTTCACAACTACAGATACTTACCTCGGATTGATTAATGTTTCACTGACAGAAACGTAGATGTTTTTTGACCTTGTACCTTGTATGTATAATAAAGCTTGACAAAAGCTGAATATGTCTTTATCTATGGCTTTGTCTTGTATTTTGCCCTGACCCTTTTATGTGATCCTTTTATATAAAAGATAACATTAAGTATGTTTTCTTTTAATAATGAAATAGGGTGAACAAGGGTCAAAGGAAAACCAACAGTTTCGCCAGGGATTGTTAGTCTCTCTCTCTCTTTCCCTCTCTCTCTCTCTCTCTCTTCTCTCTCTCTCTCTTGCTCTCTCTCTCTCTCTCTTTCTCTCTCTCTCAGTCTCTTTCTCTCTCTCTCTCCATTAGCCTTACTTTCAAAAAGCAGAGACTGAAGCAAGCTGCAGATGCCTTTTCTATACAAGAGAACAGACCATGGACATTTCATATTTGTCATTCTTGACAATGAAGGGATCGATATGGCACCAGTAGATTGAGCTGCCCCTTTCACACCCGACTTCCAATTATTTAAAAGCTGCAGAATCAAAGCGCTGCCTTCGAAAATGGAAGATAACATAGATGCAGGCACAGAGATAGGGCTTTCTAACAGATGGCCAGAAATTGTGAAATATATGTGAGGATTCCTAATACATTGCAGCCCAATAATAGTTTCATAGCTATGAATACCATTAGAGCGCCAAAGAGAGAAAAATGGATCTCAAAGATGTCATTCTGTTATAGCACCTTGTGCTGTAGATAGATGGGAGCATTAGAGGAAATGTGTTTATTTGCCGGACACATAAAAATTCAGGGCTTGTTAAGGCATCAGTTCACTCAACAATGTTACATCAAGTGTGGGCAACTGTGGGAGGGTTCCATGACTCACTTTCTTAGAACTCTCTTGGAACATGATGCCAAATTTTTAGCTCCTGCGTTCCCAACTCTAATGGCAAACTGGTGCGCGAAGAACAAAGGCAGCCTGATTAATCAAGCAGGTCATACGCTGCAATTATTAATTCCCGGAACGTTTTTGCATTCTGATATTTTCTCTTATTTATTTGGGCTCCCGAACGACTTTTAACATTAATACAAAGTGGAGCACCAAATGTTAAGCAATCACACAACAAGGTAGTGAAAGTATTTTCCTGCGCATTTAATTTCTTTTGCACTTAGGATAACCTCAAATTTCCATTGTCATTAGAAGGGTTATTTGCCATCCTTATTATATATATATGATGCAATGACCCACCTCCCGTCTTCTTGATTGGCTGGAAAGCCGGCTCCATGCTGATTGGCAGGGATGCCGGCTTACTGGCCAATCAACATGGAGCTGGCCAAACAGCCGACTCCAAACAGCCGACTCTATGCTGATTGGCTGGGAAGCTGGCCTCCCGGCCAGTCAGCTTTGAGTCAGCCAAACAGCATGGAGCTGGCTTCCTGGCAGCCAAGAAGCTGGGCAGCGGGTAATGACACTCTGCCCGGCTTCCTAATTGCCCGGGAAGCCAGCTCCGTGCTACCAGAAGTACCAGTATCGGAACTCAGAAATAAAAATATCGGTACTCATACTCGATACAGAAAATCTGGTATCGGTGCATCCCTAGTAAGTGCTCATAAGCAAGGCAATCCTGACCCTCCTTTGTTGAAGTGTATTGTAACTGTACTGTCTTACTTTATTGTCTCCTTTTTTTTTGTAAAGTGCTGCACAATATAAATTCTGTATAATAATAATATCTCTTGCATTGTTCTGCATCTCATCTGACCTTTGTAACTGTCTTGGCTCAGCTTAGCCATCTCAGACCCTGACCAAATGGCACCTGATGTTAGTACTCCGGTCTCCAGCCTCTGTTGAACCTGGGTCTACTATGAGTCTGTTTTAGGATAACTTCAAACTAGAAAGGAGTTCTTCGACTTGAGTAAATAATGTGCCCTTAACATCCCCTAGGTCTAACCTAAGTGCCCCCTAGAAAGGGTTTGTTTATCTCAAGTACACTTAGCCTTTGGCTCCTCTTGTGAGCATACCCCCTTGACTCGGTATAACTGTTTCTCAAATGAGCCTTTGTGGATTAAAATAGCTAACAGCGCTCACATCTGAAATATGCGGCATTTACCGCTTGCTAAAACTATAAACTGGAATCCTGAATTATAATAAGCAGAAGTGTCCCCTTCAGCCTTTACCTCAGATGTACCCCAAGCACTTAAACCTAATAATTCCGTTGTCAGGGCTACAGGTATACGAATATCCTTTCGCTGAACGATTGTAGCCGTTCACTATGGCTGCAAATTTACTCTGGAAAAACTTTTAAGTGTTTGAAAACAGAAATAAAAGCATCAAACATAATGCTCGGTCCTTATAATATGCTCTCTTCAAACACTCAGGGCTTTTCAGTCTCCGGCATTGTTAATGGCAAACTGGTGCGCGAAGAACAAAGGCAGCCTGATTAATCAAGCAGGTCATACGCTGCAATTATTAATTCCCGGAACGTTTTTGCATTCTGATATTTTCTCTTATTTATTTGGGCTCCCGAACGACTTTTAACATTAATACAAAGTGGAGCACCAAATGTTAAGCAATCACACAACAAGGTAGTGAAAGTATTTTCCTGCGCATTTAATTTCTTTTGCACTTAGGATAACCTCAAATTGGTTTAGAAACGGTTTGATTAAAAAGTGGAAAAGGGTTTTTAAAAATCAGCAACTGTTGAAAATGCTGAATTTAACCATTTAATGTGGACTTAACTTCTTGACAAAGGTCTGTTACATAGTATTTGGGGTTGAATAAAGACATACGTCCATCAAGTCCAACCCATATAGGTCCACGCATCATCTCATTCTTAGGGATACTGGTATCCCTGGATATTACGGTCCCTCAAGAAATTGTCCAAACGTTTCTTGAACAAATCTACACTCTTGGCTGAAATCACTGCTGATGGCAGTGAGTTCCAGACCTTAACCGCTCTTACTGTAAAGAACACTCTTCGCCCATTGTGCTGGAATTTTTTCTCCACCAACTTTAGGTGGTGGCCTCTAGTCTTTGTAATGGAGTTAATCTCAAAAAGTTTGTTGCCAATGTTGCTGTCACCATTGAACATCTTGTACATGAAAATCATATCCCCCCTTAATCTCCTTAATTCCAGCGTAATCTCCTTAATTCCAGCGTAAATGGGAAAGGCAAGCATTAGGAAGGTACGGTAAGGCCAGTGGAAGGGCATAGGTAAGTAGAAAAAACAAGTCCGGTAGCTCTCCTGCTCCATGTCACCTGACCTAAAGACTTGTTAGGTCATGTGACCAGCAGAAATGCCGCATTGTTGAACCAATGGTGATGCACTCTTGGCTTCCACTGCTGACATCAGAAACAACAAAGTGCACCGGCACTGTGCATAAACCAAAATACACTTTAAATATATAGAATGCGCACACATAGATAATCAGGTGTGTCCCTAGACTTTTTACTGCCTGCGGCCAGAGGGGGGGTCCAGCGTCCTGCCCAGCTCACTGACGTCACTGGTTGCCAGAAGCTGGGCGGGATGCCAGGCCATAGAGTTCCAGGTTGCAACAACACTCAACTTGAAGAACCCCGTTATTTTCAATAGTGCCCATTCAAACCTGAGCATTGTGTCACATGTCCCTCAAAGGGTTTTTTTTTCAGCAGAATTGCACATTTTTGGCCCCATAGACTTCAATGAGAGCACCTGAGAAACGAGTGTAACCTAATATAATTTTGTACCTGACAACCATCTCCTGCTAGTATCTAGCTTTCCCTTGGCTAAAACGAAAAAGTTAATGCCTGAAACATTATTATTATTATACAGGATTTATATAGCGTCAACAGTTTGCGCAGCGCCTAACAATATAAGGAAGACATTACAATTACAATACAATACAAGACAAGGTGGTAAGGAGGGCTCTGCCCACGAGGGCTTACAGTCTACAAGGGAGAGGCCAGTGAAACATGCCTGAAAAAGGAGCAAAAACAAAGAAAAACATGGAAAGGGCACTTTAAAATTGCCAGAAACCGCTCATGTTCAAGTGGGGCTAAAGAAACTTGCACCAGTGGGGCTAGTGGGGGGAACCAACTGCAACAAATGGTGCAGGAATGAAAATTAAAGGCTGTGCACTTTTAAAGGCAGAGTGTTCCTTTAACCAGTCTTCTTCTGACCTTCAGAATCCTTTTATCCATTTATTATTTTAAATTACCAAGCAATTTGTTCCCTCCTCATTACAGGCACGTCATTAGAGACATATAAAGAGCAATGTCGCTTTATGTAATTTAATCCCTATTTTTTCTTTTTTTACTGTTTAAAGCAATTGACCGACGCACAAGCGGAGAATACAAATGAAGGCTCCAAATGTCACCATGACCCATGTAATTGATAAAGACTTGGTGAAATGAGATGGACAGAAAAAATCAAGGTAATGTTTACCTATCCTGAATTACTTGTGTTTTACCGCTGTGTCATTAATTTAATCAAAGGAATGAAATTCATGTCTCATTAAATGGCTCTTCTTATGATGCTTCATTAATACATTCAATCACTGAAACACCTTATGGAGTGAGAACTCCCACATAAACACGGGCCGTTTTCAAGCAATGAATCTTGTTTAAAGCCTTTTTCACAGCTTTCCTAGTATAGGATTGGCAGGAAACCATCATAAATAAACGATCATTTATATTCATTTTAAATTAAATCGCATTTCTAAACTAAAAACATTTTTTTAAATTATTTTAGAATATTTTTTTTTCTTTGGTTCGTTAAAGGACTTGCGGACTTTTATTATGCCTTAAATTCTCGAATATATTCAGGAACATAAAGAGAACAGTCCTCTCTAGTCCTGCCAGGAAATGAGTAAATCTCCAGTTTACTTTCAGATGCCTTTCAAATGTGAGGAATTATATCTAACAAGGTATATAATGTATTAACATCAGTTTGCATAATTCTAAAAGTGTGTTTGTAAATAGATGACAAAGGTCACATGGGAGCTGCTCTGTGATTTCATTTTTGAGCACATACTTTTTAACACTGATCTGAATGTGTGTGTTGTATAGAAACAAAATGTGTGTGTTTTTTTTTTTTTGAGGAGCAGGTGGTCAACAGTGTCAAAAGCATCAGAAAGGTCTAATAGCAAAAGTAAGGAGTAGTGGCCGTTGTTTTTAGCTGTTAGTTAGTCATTAGTGAGTTTTAGGAGGGCGGTTTCAGTGGAGTGTAGAGGGCAAAAGTCGGACTGTAAGGAGTCGAGCAGGTTATCAGTGAGGTGGCGGCTCAGACGGCTGTAGATAAGGTGTTCTAGGAGTTTGGAGATGAATGGGAGTAAGGAGATAGGGGTGAGATTGTTGAGGTTGGTAGGGTCCAGTGAGGGTTTTTTGGGTATTGGGGTGACTAGCGCATGCTTTAGAAGGGAGGAAAAGATGCCAGTAGAGAGTGAAAGATTGAAAATGTGAGTAAGAGAGTGTAGGATAAAGTAAGAGGGTGACCGAAGCAGTGGTGAGGGAACTGGGTCCAGGGGGCAAGTGGTGAGGTGGGTGCCAGAGAAAAGCTTTGTAACCTCCTCTGTGGTGACAGGGTCCAAAGAGGAAAGTTTCTCGGAAAAATGTCACAAGCGTAATTTAGCCAACGTTTCTGGGCCACGCAGGGTCCCTTCCTTAGGGCGACAAAGTGATAACTTTGTCACTATGTCGCCCTGAAGAAGGGACCCTGCAAGGCCCTGAAACGTTGGCTCAATGACACTTGTGACATGTTTCTTTAACAAATATAATTGGACATCTATGTTTTTGGTGCAAAACTTTAATTCTCCTCTTTCTCCTAGTATCCTGGAACTCTATGGCCTAGTATTAGTATTTTCCAAGTCACTGCATATAGCTAACAAGTCAGAACACCTAATTGTCATACCTGTTGGTAACTCAGAAAGCATTAGATCAGCATGAGAGCAAGGCAGCAAGCATTATCAGAGTAAGAGATCAGCAACGTCTATGTTTTTTCCTTCAAATAATGTGTCTCCTCTGCAATGTGATTTAGAAATAGGTAAAATTTCGGCAGTTTACGGGAACGGATCTGCTTTATTTTATGGGATTAATTAGGCCAGGATTCTATATTACAACATCCAGAAGGGAAGCGGCCTAGCAGCACAGCAGATGGAATGCAGAACATTCGTATGTTCTTGTTAGGCACCCTGCACATACCTGAACTGAATACCAACTAGGCAAAAAAACAGCATCAAACATTGTACCTTCAGCGCCGAGTGCCAGGTTACAGATTTAAATCCCTCTGTGAGGGTATAGACCTGCCGCTTCACACCCGTCTGCCCTACCCTGTCAAGGCACAAGGGATAATTTAATTAAAATGTGACTGCTACCGCATTCAAATGGTAAAAAAAAAAGGAACATTATATAATAGGGACGATAAGGAAAAGAAGAAACTGAATTAATTCTTTGGAGATCAGTCACTGGGAACTTAGAAATGTTCTAATTAAAATTTTGACTATCACGACTGCAAAGATAGTTTTAATCATATGAATTTAATTATTTAAGGAACCGGGTAAAGCTCACCTACATAAATTCTACCTGAAAGTTATTAAAGAAAGGGAGAAAAAAAAGTTATCTGCTGGATTATACATTCCAGATATGAGCCGTAATTGCTCCGTTGTTGGTTATCATTTTTATAAAAGAGTTCATCTTTTTGTATTCGGTCATTGGGCTTATCTTGAGTCATTAGCTATGTAATGGTATGAAATATAATTATGGGATATTAGAGTAATAAGCTATCTCTTTTCTGTTGCTGGTTCTTGATTGTGCTGACCAACCCCTTGAAGCCAGATAAAGATACATTGCTGTATTTGATAGATTTTGCTGAATGCCGCAGAAAGCCAGCCGTATGGGACCACTTGCCTGATAAGAAAGACAAATTGTTATACTGCACAACTTGACTGTGAACAATTCTTCTGGTAATCAGTCCACCTAAACACAGTCCTGATAATAGAAAGAAACAATGCAGATTGTAGTCTTTAGTTGCAAAATACCACAATCTTTCCTAAAAAGTCTCAGGTACATTGTTATGAAGTTTTTGGAACCAACCTGGAGGTCCTAAGGTGTCCTCCTACATCTCAGATGATTGGAGCAGTCCACGATTACTGCCCCAACAGGTCTGCAACTATGGCCTCCTAGACCTCTGCATAGCCTATTATCCACACTTCTCATTAGTTTTAAATCAGTAAAGCTGTACCACCGGCTTACGGGAAACCAAACACCCTCAGGTCGAATGCAGAGTACAAGTTAGAGCTCTTTAACATCAAGAGGAACCCATTCTAGCCTGCTTATCCATAAGTTCACAAATTGAACCAGAACTTTGTACTTGAGCCCTTGCAATTTTTATTTGTGCCTGGGGAGTACACTCCAGATATTTCCTCTGTCAAAGCATTTTTTTTTGGTGCTAGTGCCACGATCAAGTGCAGTGAAGGCATTACTTTACTGTGTAGAAAGGATTCCGGGTAAAAATCTGTAAGAATGGGTCCAGCAATGAGTTCAATTGTTCCCTGAGGAGCTGCAGGGTTTAACGCTGTTGGGGAAAACAATCTTTTTGTTCTCTAGAACATTAATAAATTCTGTTCTAAGTCCTAAAGCCTGGAGGCTTTGGTGAGATCAAGTTAGCATCCCCAGGTCTACATCTTACCCGATGTAGTCCTCATTTTTAATCTCTGGTGTCTACAGGCCTCTATATATGTGAGCTGACTGATGCTTAAGTCTCTCATGCTCTCTCTGCTGTGAGAATATGCTGCTGTGTGAAAAGACTGACAGCTGACAGAACATTAACCACTTGCTGTCCAGAGCAATTTCTTAATGTTTGCATACATATGATAAAATCTGAGTTTTTGGCTAGAAAACAACTTCAGACCACCAAACAATATATTTTCTGAAAGCAGAGGCCCTGTAAAATAAAAATATGCTAGTTGTAATTTTTTTATGTCACACAGTATTTGCGCAAATGTTTATCAAACCAGTATTTTTAGGATAAAATACGCTAAAATGAAATTTAGTGCACAGAAACAGAATATAATACCCAATTTTTTGGTAAAATATAAAAGATGGGGTCATGTTGGGTAAGTAGATACCAAACATGTCATGCCTTAAAATTGGATGTGCCCATGAAACTGCAAAAAATTACAATACCCAAAATTCCCCATTGGCGACATTTTAAAAGATTTTTCTGCTCGCTAATAGCAAATATTATGTGACAGGTCCCCTTTATGTAGACACCAGGTGTCTGTCAGACCCCTAATGTCACCTAGGGACCCAAAAAAAAGCTGATGAAGCAGCAATCTGCTTCCCAAGCTTCTTCTCCTGGCTACAGGAGGCGGAGAATGTAAACAGTGATCAGAGGAGAGATCAGCGGCTAGGAGCTTGCTGATCTTCCTCCGATCAGTGAGTGGAGACCCGCCGAGCCAATCCTGGGCCTCTCGGGGGACAGTGGAGCTGGGTGAAACCGGCAGCAGCAGAGGGCAGGAGGCACACTCCGTTGAATGGTACAAGGGATCGGGCGGCTGTGTAGCTGCTTGATCACTTTTATCTGAACAACGGTACCAAGAACTGGGCTGCATCAGCAGCTGTGTTCTTGATATAACCGCTGCAGGAGCCAGACGTGTATTTACGTCCACCCGCCTGAAGTGGTTAATAAGGTGCACGTGTTGCCTGTTTGTTTTGGGAAAGCAATTAGGGGATATGCTGTTATTCAGGTACTGACCTGAGTTTAGTCAGTATGAATAAATCAGCTGAATTAAAGTGCACAACAAACCTCCTTGGACTGTTCCTGGGTGTCTCTAATGCGTAGTTTATTGCTGTCAATGCCAGTTGAGCCTGTCCCCCTGCAACTTAATGCTTGGATGCAGGCAGCGTGCTAAAAACCAATTGATTAAAATGGAGGAGATTGTAAATAAGCTTTTATTGGCAACCAACAGCAGACTAATCAGCTACTGCAAAAGCCAAACTGCTTAACAGCCTGACAAATGCAACAGCTGAGTAAGGCCCACCAGGCATCCTAGGAGGAACAACAGCAAGTGAACCTGTCCATACAGCAGTAGAGAGGCAAATGATGGCATAAGGGCTGATATCTAAACGTTGACAGCTGGTGCAGGGTGTGTTACAGTAAAAGGTCTCTGGAGGACGTTGTTGAATCCTCCATTTTGCAGAATGTGAGACGCTACCCAAGAAGCAGTGGTGCTAGCACCCTTTACAACCTTCTGATACCAAGCAATATCCTAAAACTCAGATGTGATATCATAGCCAGGCTCAGGCTTACCATGGCTGCCCACATAGGAATATGAACCTTGAAACTGTATTGAAACTGTTTACTACAGTGCCTAATAAAAGTGTAAGACAAACCTGCTTGGACTGAGCCTGTGCCCCTTACTATAT